>NC_142283.1:69027431-69181141 GCF_052056855.1 Sturnus vulgaris | reverse complement strand
AACAATATTTTACTAGAAAAGGAAGTCTCAGTCATAATCTCAAAAGAGATTAGCAAAAACAACTTCCTGAAGCTGTCCTTGAGCCAGTAAGTGATCAAGATGCTAGACAGAAAAAATCACCACAAACAACTTGTAATACACAGTCGTTTTTCCTTCCTTTGTCCTAGTGGAAGAGTATTTCCTGTCTCATGTTCAGTTTTTGAGCCTTTTCCTTTTCTCATCCTGGTTAGCCTTGGACAGGAGTGTGAAACCATCAGTGCTCAGGCATCTTCAGACCACGGCAGTGCTCTTCCAGTCAGGCTTTACCAGGACCATGCCACACATGTTCTTACTCTCCGTATCAGTTCCCTGCTGAATTCCGAATCAGGTTTAAGGTCTGTGTGTTCTCATTCAAAGCCTTCCCAAGCCCGAGACGAAGAAGTTTAGGAGTGAAAACCATATCCATCTGTGCACCTGTTGCACAAAGAAAGAGGCAAGGGCTTACCTGGCAGTTTAGGGGTTCCTCTGATTCCTGATTCCTCTATACACATTCCAGCTCCCATTCTGACTCCATGAAGCATTATTCTGACCTTGTGTTTTCTGTTGTAAACACATAGCAACATGCATGCTAAACAAACAAATAAACAAATGAAAACCACTTCGCCAATACCAGACCCTCCCCTCCCTCTTCCCCTGGGGAAAGAGAAGAAAACAAACAATATGTGACAGATGTTAGTCATGTTGCTTAGTGCATGAGTAAAAACACTCAGATGGCATGGAAATGACCATGACCAAAAAGAAATAAAATGACAGAATAATTGAGCTGGCTGGAGATCTCAGGAGATCTTTTGAATGTATTGAAATCCCCTTAAAGGTCTCCTTAAATGCTGAATTTTATTGTGTTAAAAGAAGTCTGAGATATCCACAAGAAAAAAAACAGTGGCAGAAGTGAGAATTACTATAGTAAGTTTATCATAAATAAACCGAAAGAAGGAAAAACTAACACTTCAGAGAAAAGTAACATTTAAAGAAAGCACAGCAGTTTGAATGCCAGGAAACATAAATCCTAGGTTGTGGGTGACAATGGGTCAAATATATTAGGGGCAAATGTCAGGGACTACTGCACGCTTTGCTTATCTAAGACTTCAAACAAACTGTGTTTCTAAACAGCTTTCTGAAAGACTTGATTAGTGCTCTGATTCATCTGTGCAGATGCCTTGAAGAGACTGGTGAAATTACATCCTCAAAGTGTCAGCTCAGCCTTTATGTATAGACAGCTGAGTTGGGAGCCCTTGTTTGCAAATTGCAGGGAGGTATTTTGAGGAAATCCAAAACTGGTGATTGGGTTTTCTCTAAGAGAGCTCATGGTAAATTAAGATGGCTCACCTGCTGTTTTGTGAAGGGCCAGAAAGCAATGAGCTTCTTTGTGCTGACTGACCCCAAACCATGGTCAGAGTCTCAGGCTCTCAGAAGTGCTTTTAGCATCTGCACTTACACTACTTAGAACCAATCAGTGACTGCCAGTGATGGCATGCAAGGGCAACCTGGGTAAAGACTGCTGTAATGAGTTAAATCCTTGGTCTTCAAGAGCACTGAAATAGGTAGAAAGTGGTTTGGAAAAACTGATAGACTCAGGAGTCTGCAGCTAGTTGAAGCCATGTAAATCTGATTGTCTTCCAGTATCACCTATGTTAGTGATGAAACTGGTGGAACATGTGGTCTATGCTTAAAACTTTGTTTCTTGGGAATATTGTTCTGATGGCAAATAATGCAGAAAGCCATGCTTATCCTGGGAATTGGTTTAAATAGCCCTTTTGCCAGTATAAACCATCTCTGCTGGAAACAGCGTGGGAGAAATAGCATACTGTGTCTTCAGTCAAAGTTGGGACAGCAAACCAATGTCATTGATGGCTTGCTGTTATTTATTGAATACTTTTGTTGTTTTGTTTGTTTTCCTAATTACTCTAATTGGAAACACTCTGTTTTGAGGGGTTTATGGTCAATTAATCACTTGCTACTTAGACACCAAAAAATCTGGTCATGCATTAGAGAGAGATGTGTCAGTGTTATTTGAGGCTGGTTGATTTAATGCACTACTATGATTATATAAAATCATAGAACAGTTTGGGTTGCAAGGGATCTTGTAATGGTCATCTAGTCTGACAACCTAGGACATCTTTAACAACCAGGTTACTCAACTGTCCACACTGGATGTTACCAATGATGGGGCATTGACAGCTTCTCTGGGAAACCTAGTCCAGTTCCTCACTACCCTCAGAGAGAATAATTTCTTCCTGATATCTGACCTAAAAGGAGGATCATGTTGGTAGGTGGGCTGCTGTGTTTAACTCAGCTTGGGATGTGAGATGACACATGCCTTGCACATCAGAAAAGGGATGCTACAGTAATTTTTGTATTCAGTTTGGACAAGAGGACATGGTAAGGCAAACCAGAAAGACTGCTTTGCTTCGTCCTTACAGGATCCTGGTCAGGAAGAGAAGAGCAGATGGTGTGCCAGGTCAGGGTGTGAGGCTGAGGCTGCAGGTAGTACTCTGGCACTCTGCTGCTCTAGTACAGCTTCTCCAAAAAGGAAGGTGAGCTGTGGTCAGCACAGGAATGCCTGGTCTGTGACCAGCTCATGAGTGAGAGTTCAACCCTCATTCTTGCCATTGCTGAATGGGCAACATAGGAAAGGTTTTGGCATGGAGTGTGACTGTAGTGTTTGCTCTGCCTTGGGTTTGTGGTGAATGAGTGGTTGTCTGTCTGTGATACCATGTCAGAGAAGGCAGGAGCTGGGCAGACCTCAAGGTCTGTTTTTCATAGTAAGAAGGCAGGGGGTATTAGAAATATCTTCCATGCCATGGAGTCAGGCTGCAGGAAGAGGATTGTGTCTCCCAAGAGAGTGACAGTGCTGCAGGGCCAGTGACTCCTTCTGAGAAATGTGATCTGCTCTTCAGATCTGAAACACAGTGGCTGCTGGTTAATGGTCTCTGTAGTAACCATATGGATAGTTAAATTTTAAAAAGGTGGGAAACTTGATAACAATGGGGATGGGATCTTTATCTGTTGTATTTTACACAAGGTTTCTACATTTACATAATCTTTCAATAGGGGAACTTCACAGCTGTAAATGTAGATTAATTGCCCTCCTTTTTTGATAACTTCAAGTTTTGTGTAGTCTTAATGTCTGTGGTTTCAAAATGGATTTATTTTCTGAGAGCCTTGACCCTTCGTATCGAAGGTCACATTCCAGCTTTTTAAGAGGCATGAAACTTTTCATTCCAGCAGAAGTTTCTCCCTTCTCTTGAGAAAACGTGAATTAACTTCTGAAGCTTGGAATATTCTGGGGTGACCAAGAGTGCAGGCTGACCTCCAAATCTTGCAGATGGATTGCATACCTTCAATATTTTAGGCTTTCAGGTGCTGGGGTCAATGCAGGGATATCAGGTGCTCTCTGGGTCAACACTTGTGTTTTTCAATGAACATGGTTTTCAGAGCAAATGATAAAGATCTGATTAGTCAAAAAATCTCAAGAACTCTTGTGAAGACCCATGCAAAGCATTAACTCTCTACTACCATGTGCTTTAACAACAGCAAATGAAGTTTTGAAGTGCTTCATTTTAGTATCACAACATCTATGCTAAAAAACTGCATAGTGTTACTAGAATTCAAATTCCTAAAACATTGGTTCCAATAAGATTTTATAGCTACCTAGTGTGAGCACTCATACACATGGCTGTCTGTTTCCTTGTTGGTTCAGAGTATGCCAAATGCTGAAATGTTTAGTTAAGCCCTAATGTTCCAATAATTGTTCTTTACTTCTTGATGCTGAACCCTGTGGTTAGAAATTGCAACATCATAATAGGCAGCAATTTGTTTCTCTTAATTCCCTGGGAATGGATTTCCATGCTAGAAGGGGAAAATAGTTATTGAAGAGGCATCTCCGTGAAGGAAAGAGAAGAATGAAAATACATGAATTATGCCTGAAATAATTAACTAATAGCCTCTAATGATATATTTTGGCACAAATCCATGACTGTGGAAATCAGCTTTATTGATATGCCTCTAAGACTGGGCAGAGGGTTCTAAGTTTCCCATCCGTTGGACTGCCTGTAATATGAGAGAATCCTCTCTGTGTCTTGATTGCCTCTTTCCGTGAATGCATGTGTCCAGGAATTTAGACAGATAAAACTGCTGGGCTGGAAACCTGTGGATTTTCATGGAGTGGTAGGAAAGGGAATGACTCAGTCTGGTGCCTTAGTGGTACCTTTCCATTCAGCTCTATTTGCTATTTCAGCATCTATTTGCTGTCTGGTCTTCATGGTTTTGTCCCTGTTTCTTCCTCTCCTGTGACTTTGATAAACAGCATTGGAGTGAGTGATGGTGGTGTAAAGCATGGCATCAGAGAGTCATGTGGTGTTGTAAATACTGTGTTTGATGCAATAGGGTTAATGTAGGTCACAAGAGAACTGGGCAATATCCAGAAAACCCCAATCTCAAAGAAAATTCTTTCTTTTCCAAAACAGACTGCTTAAGAATATTATCAGAAACAGCAAGCTCTTTTTCTCTCCAATACAAGAAAGGAATGAAATTCTGATCTCCTGATATCTGGACAAACTTGTTCATGTCACCTGCTGAAGCTTAGTTTCTTCAATGTTTCCAGCTGAATTCATTGGCAGAAGACAAAAGGTGGTCCCACATGAGCAGTGAACATCATCAGTAGAAAATGTCCATAAAAGCCAATGTTACCAATAATGAGGTCTTTTTGTGTCACAGACTTTTCCTCCTGCACTCATTTAGAGAAAGAGAAGAAAGCACAGGACATGGAGAGCCTTTTAACCATGATCCCATGGGGCTGAGGCTGTGAAAGTTTAGGCATTATGTTTTTTAACCTTTTGTTACCTCCACTATGTTTTTTGGAGACATAGTAGAGGTAAAAAACATCGATTCCTCCCTCCTCACAGTTTGGCAGGACCTACTTGGGAAGACAAGTGGAGAGACTAGGGAGTTGGTTGCATAGCTAAGGATGCTCTGCAGAAAGCCTTGTCTGGTTCCCTTTGTTGCTGAAGCCACTCTAAGTATAAACATTCAACCTCCAAGTTTTTCACAAAAGGTAGTGACACCCCACAATGTTTTTTCAGCACATTTGATGAGACAGCATTTTAAAAAATAATTTTAAAAAAGCGGAGGGAAAAGGATGGGGCATTTTTTCTGGTATCAGAATTGAGATGCAAAATTTTTCATGCATTTGAATCAGCCTGTTTTCCAGAAAGGAAATAAATGTAGACAGGGGAGGCAAGTGTGGATCTAGGTCATGCTCACGTGTAGTAGTTGTTGGTTTCATTGTACAGAATACTTGAAAAAATGACTCAAAGGCAATGTATACAAAGTACAAAAACCAGTTGGAACCACTGGATATGATTCAGCATGAATCAGTGAGCCAGCAGGCTTGAGAGCTGGGAATAATTTCTAGTGTGAAAGAGCAGACTTCAAGTGATTGGACCAAAAGATTGCAATGAGAATAAACTGTAAGAATTTTTGTAGTTTTCTGTCCAGTAATATGAAATCGCCAAGAGAGAGAATTTCAGCATGGGGCACAGGGAGTACCCTTCATAATCAAACTGTAATCCATGTTATTCTCTTGTATTGTTAGAAAATCATAGGCAAAACTGTGGCTTCTTCCAGCAGCCTAGGCTAGAAAGGAAATAATTCAGGTGAGGTAGTTTTAGCATTTTACCCACAGTCATACTCAAGATGATAGTTGCTTTCAAAAGTTTACCAAATTTAAAACTTTCTACTAAATTCTGTGCTTTACGTAGCCCTTTGAAGGATAGGTTAAAAAAGAAAAGACAATTAATAATCTTAATTGTAACAGAGTATTTTATTTAGACTCCTTAACAAGTTTATCAACTTCTATATTAGAATGCTATTACAAGAGAGCACAATTACCAGAAAAACCCAATATTCAAGCTCTTCCAGCTTCTGAAATTGATTTTGTGGGAAAAAAAATCCAGTGACTCTAAAGGCAGCTATTGCTCTTTGATTGTAACCTGGATGATTACTTAATGGTCAGCTCTGCAGATCTGAGTCAGTAGAATATGTTTGGAAGGGCTCCTGAAAGATCTTGCTACATTACATGCCTTCAAAGGGCAGTGAGAGATGATGCAATGTCTTCAACAGATCACACAGCAGCAAGGTGATTAAATCAGCATGGCAAGTTTCACTGCAGTCTGAGCTGATAGCTGTGCATCTTGAAATGTTAGAATCCAGTGAGGATAAACTGTTTAAGTCATGACACTAATGTATTACAGACGGGAGTTCACCAGAATTGTTGTTTCTCTCAGGCCCATTTTCTCTCTAGATCAGAGTTTAATTTGTAATGGATGAATTATAAAGTATGCTGCTAACTGCCAAATAAGTAATGGACTCTGCAGTTCTGAAGACTGGCCCTGAAATAACACATCTCATTATGGTGGGATTTTAATCAGGGGGCTGACAAGAAGACTGATAGCAAGATCTTTTTGCTACAATTTGCTAATATATATTCTTTAGTTTTTGTTGGTGCACAAAATAATGGAATAGGCATCCATACAGTCAGTTTTCTAAGTGCAAACTTAAAATAAAAGAAATTTACTCGGGGAGTTGTGGGGTTCTTTTGTTTGTTTGTTGAGGGGTCTCGTGTGTTTGGTAGTTTCGTTGGTGGGTTTGTTTGTTTGTTTGTTTTTTGGGGTTTTTTTGTTTGTTTTTTTGTTTGTTTTTTTTTTAAATAAAGAACTTTCTTAAGGATATTAATAAACAACATACTTCATCTGTCAGTGGATAGAGAATGTTCCTATTTAGTTACATGGCCCTGTCATGAGTAACACACATGGTAGTACACAGTGGAATAACTTATGTAGTTAATAATCAGATAAGTACGATTTAACTGGGAATGGGGTAGGGTGGGAACAGCAAAGTACCTATTTCCAGGGTAATTTAATTGCCTGTAATTAAGAATTTGGGCAGTAACTCTCTATTCTGTCCACCACTGGTTTTAGCAGTAAGTTTGATATGGTTATTTGTGGTTTGTAAAAGCAGAAGTCAACATGGTTGACTGTCATGTGGTCTGACCTCCTGTGTAAACTCTATGGAGAGCAACATTCCTCAGTGTCTCTTTAAGTAAAGCTTTCTTAAATGAAAAAAAAAAAAAAATCCACTCCTGGCTTTGCTTTAATAGATTTAAGCTTTAAAACTATATTAATAAAAGCACCTTGTTGTTAATTGTTCTAAGCAGAAACACTTTATCTTCTGCTTGTTAGGACGCAAAGAGAGCAGGAACTCTCTTAGGAAAGCCTGGGAAAGTTGGCCTGGCAATATGCCCTGATGCTCAAGTAATAACGGGATTTGCTGGGCTAGTAGGGTGGGGGAGAAAATGCCAGTAAGAAATAACAAAAATATTTCTTATGGGGAAACCGGTGTCTCAATGACTGAATGCCCCCGTGCTTGTCTGGACTGTGCTGAGTTCAGACCTCGTGTGCTACATGCCTGTAGCAGTTTCCCTTTCAAATAATTCTTGTGTGCAACATCAAATGTTAGTTTCTTATCAAGGTCAATTCTGTTCTTTTAAACATTTTTGGGTCCTACTGTTCTTCTCGGATGTCTGTGAGATAATTAAAAGTAAATACATTTTAAAATATCCCAGTCCTAAATCAATAGCATTGAAAGAAACATTCAGAGATCTCTCACTAGTATTTCAGACTCTTGGTGTGTTTCTGTTTTCATCATACCCTATTACATTGCTACAGAGGATATTTGCCTTTGGCAGCTACTAAAGTTGAAATGCTTTCAAAACTTTTCCTTCTTCTTCCAATATATTGAACCACCAAAGTTCATAGGAAGATTTTTTTTTTTTCTCACTATGTCCAAATTGATATATGTTCCTATTTTGTGTTTAAGTTCTGCTCCAACAGAAGTGGGAAGCTTCCACAGGCTCTGTTCTGTGTACCAGTCTCAATGATTTTATATTGAATGTATTTATCTTGTTGAAGCTGAGATGAGACAATCATCCCTTTTACCCCATAGAACCATAGTTCTCACTTTTTTTTTTTTTAATTGAAGAACAATTTTCTGCTTAACATTCAGTGAAAGCCTGACTGGAACTTGATTTCTTGATATTTATGCTTCCCACAAATGTAACTAACTTAGTCATTAGTCTCATCCTACCCTTCACATAACAGGGCTGAAGTTTATTAGGCTGAAGTTAAAGTGAGATGCTTTGGCTAAAGGAAATGTTACCTTTACAGTTATGCAAGATTTAACCCTTATGCTGCTGAGGTGCTTTCCATCAAGTCATAAACTGAGAAATCGCCAGAAAAATAGTTTTTGCTGACTGGATGTGTTGAATTATTTACATTTATTGCTGAATGGCTGAAAGAGTTCACATGAGCAGACAATGGGAGCTCATTGCATGGACAGACACATGAAAGTCTGTTGGTGAAGTTGCAAGGGCAAAGAACCTGGCCAGTACTATCACCCTGTGAACGAAATCTTTAACTTCTGATGTCAATGAAAGAACTTTTTTCACTTACAGTATGAAGCCCTAATGCCAATCTCCTAAAAGCTTTTTACCATAACCAGTTGTGTGACTGGAGTAGGAGGAGAAAGAGGCTTGGAAAAAAAACAGCCTTCCACTGACAGAATTTGCAGTTTATCTGCTGTAGAATGACTTTTTCGTTAAAAATGTTCTGTATGAGTAAACATACACAAACTGCTTTCAATTCCTTGCCCTTTTTGAACTCCCTTGGGTTTGTGTAATTGACCTTCTTCTTTCCATCTGTGTGGTCACATCATTCTGTAATCATCAGCAACATCTGCATCTTCATCATATCAGCCATCATACTGCTGACAGGGATTTCGTTGTGGAATAAAGACATTCTTCTTCCTAGGCCTATCAGCATGAAAATACATCTACTTTCCTATGACCTTGTCAAACGTTCTCATTCAGCCTTTATTTTTTCTGACATCTGTGAACAACAATGACTCTAATTGACTCCAAAGATGACACCAGACAAAACAAACCACACTATATCTCTTCTTTGGGGGTGGGTGGGAAGGCAGCACTTTGATCTCTGTTCTATCAGTGTAAATAATGCTGGTCCTTGTTTGCAGTGGGTGGTGTTTGTCCTGATATGCTCATGAGCAGAACCTGTCAGTGGGGACAGAAATGTCAAGGAAGTGGCATTTGACAGGAGGTGTGCCTGACACCTCTTGTCAAATGCCATGCTGAGTGCAAGGCTCGGGTTTCTCTAAAGCTGACTTAGGTGAAAGATTTGCTCAAATCTGTGTCTATTTGTTAATGGGTGGCTGGCACTGAGTGTGCCAAAGCTGCAGTTATATTTTAGTTGCTAGTAGTTGATAGTAGTGACAGCCTTTGCTGCAGGTGCAGAGGGCAGGGCAGCACACAGCAGGGTTTTATTTCTTTAGGCTCTGCAGGAATGGACCTTCAAGAAGCCTTCTAGAAATAAGCACCTGAGGTGTGATTAACAAAACTGCTGAGCTGAGATCTGTGCTATGGAAATGGTAGTGACACAATAGCAAGTCCTGACTTCTCCTTTAGGGCAGTAAATGTTGAAGAAGAGGCGCAAAAGATCACTCAGATCTGACCTATTTACTTTATTGCACTCTAATCAGTAAATTCAGGTAAACAAAATATTTAATAAGTACAGACTTTTTGGCAGTCAATACTCTACTATTTACTGCATTTTAAATTTGGGATTCAAATATTCTTATGTGTGCTCACTCTACACATTTTAAATGTGATATACATGCACAAAAATTTCACTAACCAACCCATTGATATCTGGTGTCATATGAGAGATCTCGGCCTTGGGACATAATCATGAGTGATGTCCCTGCTCAGGGGACATCACTGCCATGCAGCCAGATCAACAGGGCCTCATGGTGCAGGCATTTATGAAATAAAGTGCTTGATTTGTAGTAATTTTGATTTGATTTCTGCTGTGTTGATGCCATTTCATCCACTTAATAGTCCAATTTAAAAAAACCTTTCTTTCTCTCTCTTTTTTTTTTTTTTGTTTGCTTGCTTATGTTTTTTGTTTTGTTTTTTTTTTTTGTTGGTGCTATGTTGTTGATGATAACCTCACACAATAGGATTGACTTTGATCTAGCCTACTTGGTTAGCATCAGTCTGGACCAAAGCGAAGTTAGTTCAAACAGGAATGCATCCATCACAGCTAATGAAGAAGATAGAGGAGATATTGAAGCCAACTCACCTTTCTCATGCTACTTCTTGCAACTTCTTGCTGCTCCTCACAGTTCAAGAATAGTCTTCAGATATGGCAACAAGCTCACAACAAAGAAATGCACTTTATATCACACATTTGAGTACCTTCCAGGGCTCTACACAAGACAGGAGGTTTTGACAGCAAAAAAAATCAGTCTTAGTCACATTAATGTAGCTTCCTTCCCTGAAGTCATGGGTACAGATTTCTCTTGGCCATAAATTGCTGGAAAACTGAAGGTCACATAAAGGAGAGGAGTACTTCCCCTTGGTATTTTCCTTTTTTCCCTTGAAGTACTTAACTCTTAACCGCTCTTTCACCAGATGAAATGAAACAGCTATAGCCTCTTTCATAGTCTCACAATGTGGAAGTCCCCAAGCCTAATTCTCCGAAGACAAGTAACTGGTGATGATGAACTAGCAAAGTGATAAACAGTGGAGAATTAGAAGTGTGCCCTTGATCTAAGGGAGATTTTTGTTTGTGCCTTCTGCAGCTGAAAGCTCTGACCACTGAATAGCCTGTCCTGCAGTGCTCCTCTGTGAATTTAGATTTCCTGTAGTCAATCCTCATCTCTTCCCTGACAGATTAAATGATCTGTGCCTTGGATCAGAAAAAGTTTTTAGGATATTGCCTCTTCTGATTCCTCATTCCCACAGGGACCTCGTCGGAATTTTGTTCATAGATGCTCTTTGAGGATCTGGACTGATGACAGTAGTAGATGCTTGGCTCTGTTCAGCCTTACTAGTGCCCAAAAGCTGGTTCAGTGTTTGCTGATCCCTACAAGAAACATTTTTGTTGTGCTTGTGAGCTTCCAGCGAGGTTCTGTGTTCATAGGTATACTGGTACACAATAGCAGTGAGATAATGTTGCTTGGTTCTTCATCTTGGAAGTTTATAGTGTACCAGATTTTTGTTCCTTTAACACCTTCACGATTCTCAGCCATATTTTTTTCCTCAGTGGTATATGTAACTATTAAACAGATTAAGGATATAGGATTTATTGTTCTAGTAATCGCACTCCTTCATGTTTTAGGGCACTCCTTCATGTTTTAGAGAGCATTGCAAAGATAGGGCAAAAGGAGGTGTACAGAAAAATATAGAGATCTTACTTTTAGCATCCTCCTATGTAAAAAAGGGCAGAAGAAGTAAATCAGTACCGAGTCTTGAAGAAAAACTTTTAAATGTGTAGCTACAGGGAGAGTTAAACGCTTGTTATAATTGCTTCAGTTAAAGAGAGCTGATGAAATATTACTTTTGTATATTGTTCAGGATGCTTTTTCCCACCTTTTAGGCATGTAGTTTAGAAAACATCTGTGTTTTTTCTCTTGCCCTGTTGCATAAGCTTATCTTTAATAGAGCATCCAGTTGCTGGAAGAGTTATTGCTTTTCCTCATACCAGAGATTAGTAATGTAGTCTGAGAGATCAGAGGGATCAGATGAGCACATTAAATAAAAATCTTGTTCTCATTCTGATATCCTGCTAAGTAGAAAATAGATGAGTGAAAGAAAGCATCAGGGAAATTAAAAAACACTTAAAAGCACATTTCTCTTAACTAGGAGAGTTTCCTCAGATTCCTTGGAGATATTGGCTGCTCTCTCTGGCTCTGATTCAGAAAAGCATTCCTGCTCAAATGCTTAAGGACACACTTATCTCCTCTTGAATCTAATGGTGCTGGAGTCTGGGGAGGTCTTTGTCTGCACTTGCAATGGAGGGTACAGCACGGGGCTACACGAAAATATTCTGCCTGCTAGGTCTCTGCACGTTTTGTTCAACATGGGAAAAAAGCTTTGTGTAAGTAGACCCACAGAGCTCTTATTGCCCACACCACTTATCTTTCACTGCAACATGCCTTAGGTGTGTTACTAACGTGCATTCTCAAGTGAAGAGGCAAAGCTGGAATGATTCAGCTTTGATCCGAGCGATTAAAATATTTATCTGAAGGATGACCTTTGTTTGGAATATTGTTTCCTTAATCAAGAAGCCTGCTGATTTTTGATGCCAATTAAATAAATTCCAGAGGAGGTACTATGACAGTGATTTCCCTTCCAGTACGTTTGTGCTTTGTAAACCTCCTCAGCAACATCCAAGTTCACACCAGGTTCAAGTGTCATCAGTGTCGTTTGCCTGTGGTCAGCAGGAGGACATTGCTCATCATTTGTCCCTTCCAGAGTAATGCTCTCACTGACAGTTTTAAATCAACATTCACTGCAGTCCACTTCATAAGGAGGACAGTCACACAAATAGTGCTGTGCAGATCATCGATTTCTTTGGTGTGTCTGTTGAGCTAAAATATCAACGGCAAAGTTTGCAAGTTTCTTTTACTGTTTCTGCTACACTCCTGATACTAGCCAGGATACTTGTAGATCTAAACAAACAGGTTTGGGCAGAACAGGCTATAACATCTTGTTTTGAATAGCTGTCAGTATTTGCTGAAGGAATATGTGGGATTCATAAAACTGCTCCTGTGGGTTTTATACTCCCAAGCCACATCTCAAAAAGCTTCAGCCTGTCTCTACAGACATCTAAGTATTTCTTTTAAGTTTCTAGATTTCCTTTAAAAGTGACACACACTATAATACAATTCTCTAGATAATAAAAATATTTCCAAAATGAAAGCAGTAAGTCTTTAAATTTTATTTCTGTGCTTCTACTTTATCACTTTCTTCAAACCTCCTGCTTAATAATGTAAACCCTTCAGTCTCATCTGTGTGAATTGAGTAAATAGAATGTTTATTTCATGTCCTCTAGGAGGCCGTTTTGGCATAATGGAGCATTTCACACAGCCTGCTTTCCACTTTTCTTAATTTAGCTGAACTTGCTGACTATATACGAGCTGTTGACAGGATTTAAGTGAGAAATCTTTAATTGCCTGCTTGATACTCACAGCATAGTGTTAGAATCAAGCACAAGGTAAAAACATCTAAAATCCTATGTTAAAAAAAGAGTGTTCTAGATGCTTCTATGAATAATAGCCAATTTTTTTTTGTTCAGCTTGTATTTCTCAGCAAGTCTTACACTGCCTCTCATACTTTAGATAGGTGCGTTGTTCTATTTATTGATTAATGGGATCCCATACAAACCTCAGTTGCTATTGCCAGTTTCAAGGCAAAGCAATACTACACTTGAGTAAATAAGGTAGCGTTTAATTTTCTGTATTGAGGGAGAAGAATTTAAAAAAATGATTGCAAGATAAAACAGATATTAGTTTCTCAAAAAACAGCAGAAAAGAATCACTAAAAATTGTTATGAAAATAAAAGCTAAAGCAGTAAAATCCGTCAACTACAATGATTTTTTTTTAAGAAGTCAGCAATTCCATCCCTGTTGTTCCAGTGTGGGGAGTAAGACCAGCACTGGAACAGAAGTTGGAATAGTTGAAGGAATAGTTTTGCATTTTCTTTACCTGCACTGCTAGAAGGTATTAGTAGGAAAACTTATCTGTCAAAGGATTACCAGGGATACATAGCAAAAATATTATAAACTCATAAACCTTGAAATCGAAAAATTGCTGAAAGGGAAAGTTGCAAAGAGAATTCGTTTTGTCATTTTATACAATACAATGCCCCTAAAATTTCTAAGAACAATATTTTCAGATGATCTGTTTTCTCCACGATGATACTTATGTTGTCATCAAGACACTTCTGAAATGGATCAAGCACAGTCACTGGTAAAGGACTCGAATGGCACAGGTTCTCCTTTACCCAAATAGTGTCTGGCAGGCATGAACTGCCTGCTCAAAACTGTACAATAAACTGTGCTCAAGGACCGTGAGAGCAAACATCATTATTAACCAGAGAGCAAACAATGGAGGGAATGTGGTGCTCTGTGCTAGTCTGATGTGTTTAGAAATTAGAATTATTTTAAGCAAGAAAGAAAGGTCTATCCAGTGAGATATTCTGCAACTGGTGGAAAAAAAGAAGAAATAATATTAATTTACTACATGATTGAAAGTATAATTTTTATCTAAAATTTGTTTAAATTTTTATTTGTAGAATACTGAAGTACAGCTACTGCAAGGTTTTCTCTCTCCTATTAAAAAAATGTAAACAATTTTTTTAAAAAGAAAAAAAACAGTAAAAAAAAAAAATTAAAACAAAGGTATTTCCATGGGGAATACAATTATATAGGAGGAAGTGATAAAAGCTGCCCAGAAAACTCTCTGGGATGTTACTCTTAATTTCTAAGTTTTCAGTAAATCTTAAAACTGCATGGAATTTCCAAAGGAGACTAAAAGTTATTATTGCATCAAACTCTGTGACATAAACAGGCCAGCCAGGATAATTAGAGCCTCCAAGATAATAAGTAGAGTAATGGAGCTTTAGACAACAAAAAAGAATGGATGTCATTCCACCAATCAGTTCAGGATTGTGGAGAAAAGATAATGCAAAACAAATATCTTTTCTTCTGCTATAATGGATGCTTTGATCAATAACAAAGTTGTGACACTGACCATCTGATACAGTAGTCTGCAACATCTACTTATGTTTACTATTTTCTAGTTTCTTAGTCTAGATAGATTAAGAATTGTATTTTCATTGATCTTAAAATTTGACTATGACTCAGTGAGGAGTCACAATTTCATTTTGTATTTTAACCCTGTGGTATATTAATACCCTAGAGCAGAAGAAAAAGAGATGTCTACTATTGCTACTGATAAAGATGGCTGATGACATCAAGATTGAGGCATAGGGAAGAAGAGGATGGGTGGTGGTGGGTGTTGTAGGCTGGTATATAACTGATCGAAAAATAAAAGTTACTGAAGCTACTAAGGAAAATGTCTTCAGGTGAAAGCAAGAGAACAAAAACAAGGAGAAGGGAGAAAAAAAAAAACAAACAGTGGGTCTAACTGAACAGTACCTACCAAGCTAGAAAATCCACAAATAATTTTATATTACAAATAATTTCAGATATCTTTGGTATTTGCTTGAGCTTTTAAGGTTTCAGTGTTGCAATATTCTGTAAAGAGTTCTCTCTTAATTTACAGATGTCTGCCAGTCAGTGGGTGTTTTTCCCAGGCAAGACAAGATTCCTTATCACTTCTCAGGGAGTACCCGAGGGAAAAATGTGAAACTTAGCTTCTATTATACTCTTAAAACATTGATTATTATTGATCACATAAAAATGTAAAAGGATAACTTATGTCAAACATACTTTCCACTGAAATAATTCTTGTGCAATGAAGAGTTCAAGCATGGATTTACTTTAGCCAATGGATGTCACTGTTGTTCCATTGCATGTCAGATCCAGTGAATTTCTGCCAGTACTGAAAAAGGCCATCTGTACTGAAATAAAACAGAGGTGAACAGAAGCTGCAGGTAGGATATTCTGCTGGTAGGGATGGGGATATAGTTTAAGATATAGCTTAGAAGAATCTACCTCATCAACCATAAAATTTATACTATTTCTTCAGGAAAGAGAACGATTTTGTATTAATATCCAAGCATTGGCTGCATGCAAAAGTTGTCAGACAGATTTCAGAGAACAGGATTGGCAGTGGAGGAAAGAAGTCCTTGCATTATATCCCAGGAAAGTGTATATTTTCTCAGAAGTAAGAAAATGTTGACAGTTTTACACTGAGAAGTTCACAGGAAAGAAAATCACAATAACCCCGTTGTTGATGAATTTAGCCCTACCAAACAAAAATAATAGGGTGATGAGGATAATGATGTTAGTAACTGATTGTAGAATAGAGAGGATCAGGTGCCCTCTGGTCAAGCAGTCAGTCCAAAGACAAGACTCAGAGGGAAATTAGCGTTTTTTATTTTGCTGTTATGGGGAGCATAAGCTTTTTTTTTATGTTAAAACCTACTAGGGAGAGAAATTTGAAAACAGACAAAAAGTTTAGGAGGAATGGTAAATATGGACTTACAGGAGCTGAGAGGAGGAAAAATCAGAGCAAAGGGAAGTCACTCATTCTACCTCTTACTGTCTAATATCCTCATCAATAAATTGCAATGGGCTAGAACTCCATCTGGGGTATAAGAGTATGACTACATGCACTCTCTGTCCATGCACACTGCACCAGAAAACCTCAGTATCCTTGACTGTACTGCCTGCCAGCACAAGAAGAAAACTTCTGCCATTCCCCAAAGTGCTGGGACAATGCTGGCTAGCATAGCCAAAGCTGTCAAGAGCTCTGTAAACAATTACAGTAGATACGTGTCAGGGCCTGACTCTTTAACCCTGGCCAGGAGTAGGTTCTTTGGATAAAGGGATACATTAAGGCAAATGAGGTCAGCAGCCTATTAAAGAGTCATGCCAGGCCTGGCCCAGGATACACTTCAGTCATGTCCAAAGCAAGACTTGAACTTGCACTTGTACAAACTGCTGTGAACATACTTGTCCACTCTGCCCTTGAAATGTACAGGAAAACTGCTGGAAACTTAGTCACCTGGTTACTGCTGGAAAAATCTTCTGAAAAAACATTCTGGAGGACCCCTGAAAAGAACTAGTTTAAGGACTGCACAACACAGTTTTCCTTCAAAGGTGTCCAAAGAGTATGCTGTTGTTTCCTAGATCCTGGCTGGACTCTGAATGTTATTCCAAAGGGTGCCATCCCATATAGAGATACTGGAGCAACTGCTGCCCTTTTTATTGGAGAGGTGTGGGAGAACCTCCTCGGACCATCTCTCTCCTTCCCCTCACTGATGACAGGATCTCTGCAATACTTCACACATCAGTTCTCCTTCAGCACCGTGATGGCCATGGAGACTTTCTGTGTGAAGTGCTGGACAGGGGGATGGAATCCATGCCTCCCGGAATTCAGGTTTCAGTGATGCGCGGTTTGCCTACAGCACTGGCCAGCAGGGCCTTCCTTGCCCTGTGGTGGCAGGAGCTGTGGGCTGGGCAGTGGTAGCAGTGTCCTGGCTGTGTACATGCAGCACAGAGGGAAAACAGAGAGGCTGTGATGCTGTTCTGCGGAGTTCAGCGTGCCACAGAGAAAACCCGCAGAAGGTCTTTTTTTAATCTCATGCTTATGAGGGAACATGATCTTCCTGCTGGGTATGACCTCTCCTTTCCAGCCTCTTTCTGGTTCCTCTCCTGGGCTGTATGAGAGAGACAGTATTGTTCCTGTCAGATAGAGTTGCAGATCTGCTCATCACTGAGTTGTTGGTAGTGTTTGCTCTTTCCAGGCACCAGTCTCTCAGGCTCAGATTTGACAAAGAATATTGAAGACTAGTGTTTTGCTACTGTGCTCTGGGACATATAGACTATCCTCGAGGAGAGATTTGTGTGTGCATGCACACATATAAGCTTCAAGAAAATAGAAGTTTTAGAAATTAGATGATGCTTGATTTCTGGAAACAGTCCCCTTTGCTGTGCTGAATGGGAGACTGCAAGGAACGGGAAGAGTCACAAGGTTTTTCTTGTTCACTCATGCTGAAAGTGTGGGTTTTATTTCCTACCTAAGCACCCGAATTAGCACAGCACCCTTTTGTTCTGCCCTGTGGGAGGAAGCCAGCACTAAATCTGAGTGAGGGAAGCAACCAAATTACCACTGTGTCTTACAGAGGCCCCATTTTCCCCAGAAACCCATCGCCAAGTGCTGTTTTGACCAGACCTGCTGAGCTGAGGTAAGGTCTAATGGCTGAGCTGTGGCTTGAAGTGGTTATGTGCTATGCTGAGAAGTCATAAACAGCTCTTATGTAAATGGTTTATGAGGGAGTGGGGAACCTTTAGCCATGTTAGAAGCAGATCTGAGCTGATAACTTCATACCACACTGTTCTCACAGATTATTTTGTTTCATAGAACAACAACAAAACAAGCCTTTCCCTCCCTTCCCCCAGCTGAGTGCAGGGGTGGTAGGTCCTGTTGGCCTCCAGGGACAAGGGAGATATGGGAGATATTCACACACAGCTGAGGGCTTGGATTCAACAGGCTGAACAGGGAGGTCTGGTCAAAGCCCTGGTGTCACAAGGCAAATCGATGCAATCCCTGGTCTAGGATTGGCATTTGATGTAGATGCAATGCTGGTTAAAACTGTCTCATTGTATTCAAGAGACTTAAATCAGTTACTAGTAGTTTCTAACCCTTTTACTAGATAGCAAAGGCAGAAAGATGTCTTATAGAAAAGAAACCAAAACAAATAATGCAATTACTTTCTTGTTTACTTTGTGCTGCATGCAGTTTTATAAGGGAAAAGTATTCTGCTCTTACCCAACATATTGGGCACGTTAAAAGATCAAGATAGAATTGAAGGTTGATACAGCACAGAAACGTGAAACTCACAGTCTTCCCAGGAATTATTTTATAAATCTTAACTTTTGCTTTTCAAACCTAATTTCTAACATTCCTCACTTGCATGAATTGCATTCCATTGCTTATAATACAAGACTGAGTTTTCATGGTGACATAGCTGTGGGAACTAAAATAGCTTCTTAAAAGTTAATTTTAGAAAACTTGAATTGTTTATTTGTGAAAGGTCCTTTGGCAAACTGTTCAGGGAGGTAAGGAACTCAATGACTTCCCATGCAGGAGTCACAACTTGTGAAGTATTAAGGTAGGCTATTTTTTGCTTGTATGTTTGAAATCAACCTGTTATGGTTCTGCACTTTTCTTTCTTTCTGTAGCCTCAAAATGTTAGGATTTTGTTATGAGAGATGGTGTGGTGACAACATTCAATTTTTTTTCTTGGTACAGTGGTAGGAATAAATCAAAAACTCATCAAATGCAGTAAGTATTCCAGAATTCCTCCCTCCCTTCCTTCATCTTTTGTTCAAAAGCACACATACACTTCACAACTGGTCTAGGAGGAGGAATGCTGCAAGAGCTTGAATAGCAAAATGTTCCCAGTTAAAGACTGCAAATGCTTCTGCTGAATGCTGGCACATCGAGCAAACTGAAAACTGTAGGATTAGAAATCCTCTTGATGGATAAAGTTAAGCATGAGTCTCAAACAAGTGCTTCTAGCAGAGAAAATTTTGTATAACTAATCGAGCCTCTGAGTTATTTCAACAATGATTGTTTTCAATATGCTTATAGCATCCTTGTTTTGTATGTATCCATATTTTACTACTTCTCTGTATTCAGTTCCTAGGGTCTCCTTTCTTTTTCTTTTTTGACACAGTTTTCTTTGTCCTCTGACAAATAATTTTTATTTTCGCTTCTTTTACCTCCCTTCAGGTTGCAGCAGAATTGCAGATGACAACTAGTGCTGTTTATTGAACAGAAAGATTAGGATCTGAACTGATCACTTATTCATATAAATGATGTCTCCAGACCAGCCAAATTAGAACTTTAGCTGATGTTGCCACTTGGCATGGGAAAGGAATCCAGATGATCCTGCACTGTCTGCACACACAGATATCCTAAAATATTCCTCCAAAACTCCCAAGTATATCAGCTTTTGATGTTTGCTGTTTGACTACAGCGACCAAATACATTTGTAACCTCAAATTGTTTGACTCAGATAAATTCAGTCAAAAATGTCTGGCCTTCTAGAAAATGCTTGTTTGCCATGGTTAAAAATGGCATTCTAAAAATTAAAAGCTCTGAAGCATTGCAGATTCTGAGACATGCTTTACTGATGTGAATATGTTCCGTTGCAAAAGCTTGAAAACCTGATAATAAGCTATTGAAAATTTGGGCAGAAGACCTTATTCCAAATGTCTGGAACAACTTTTTCCTAAAAATGTTGTTTCTAGATGAGCATATTCAGCATGTCAGACATAGTCCAGACAGGGAAATGCATCTGTCTTCAAGTCAAACCATAAATCACGATGTCTTAAGGTCCAGACCCAGAAGCCTAGAAGATATCTTGGCAACTTATTTTGAGTTCTCAGATCCTGGCAGCAATGGTTTTATCCAGGGCTTTAGCTGCCTCCGCACAGCAATAGCCATTGCAATGTGCACCAGGATGCACTGGGGCTTAGAGCTGTGTGCTCATGGCATAGTACTTCTTTCACACTGAGATCAGAGCTTGACATCTAGCCCCCATTTGAAGATCAAGACATCCAATATATTTATGCTGTGCTGTAGAAACTGAGAAGGCAGTGAATGCATATTGCTAGTGCAACTTACCAATGGGTTTTTTTGAGTACATAGTGACTTTCAGTCCCCCACTTGCTTCTCTCCATATTTTGTTAGTGTAGTTCATTCTTTTTCCAAGTCTTTCATCATGTCACAATGTCTGCCAAACTCACTGTCAGTTGCCTCTTAGTGGGAGATTTTCTGTTGACCAGGCCAAATGCAGATGATCCTCTCTCAGGAGACCAGAGGCTGCCTCTGACAGTTTTACAGCTCATGGTAAGCAGAGCTGCCATTGGCAGCTTCTTGTCCTGAGCAGAGAGCTGGAGAGGACACACAAAAAGGGCTTGGTTCAGCTCTCACACTTCCTGCTATCTATGGAGCCCACAGGGTGAACTTTTCTCTGTTAACCCTCAGCACATGGAAAGGGCTTAACTCTTCAGGATCCATTTGTTGAGTAAGGAGCCGCCTAAATGAGCTAGTGACAAAATGCTGAACGAGCTTGGTGCTTAGCTCCAGGGGAACTTGTGTCTTGGGTGTGCAGGAAATACCTTAAGCACTTCACAGACAGCAACCTTTTTCCTTCAAAACAAAAGGGGCTGGAATGTCTCCCTGGAGGTGGAAGCTGCCCTCTGTCTGTGTTTCTTACTGAGGAGCTCTGAGCACTGGCCTGCTGGATATTCTGGCATTTTCTTAGATGTTCTCATTGAAGCACTCTCCTTTCTTTGCAGAGAACGGTTCCCATTATCCTGGGTGATTGAGTCCATCAGTCTACAGCCAAATACTTAGTGAAAGGGCTGGAAGAGTTATTTAGATTGAAATCTCCTTAAACCTCTCTGAGTTCTGTAAACACAGCACTGGTAGCAAACCTTCGGGAGGATGGGAGAGATATTTCAATTTTTATGCAATGCATGTAAAGCAGAGCATCTTTTTTTCACTAAGGAGAAAACTCCCAAATGAACTATAAGAAGCTCCAGATATGCCTGCTAAATCTTATTGGTGGCTTATTGGAGCTTTATTTAGCTCCTCATTTAGGATTACCATAGAGAAGTAATAACATTTCACAGATCAATTGCCTAACTATTGATACTACAAGTGCTAATGGGAGTAGTTCATAGTAGTTCAGCAGAAACACTGAATTACCAACTTTACATCTATTCTAAAATCCTATACAGCAATATGCACAGCACATGACTTGAAATTTATATCCAAATATTTGTTTGAGTTATCTTGTCTGTTGTCAGTTTTTTCAGTTTAAGAGTGGAGGTGAGTATGATTTGAAGATAGTCTCTTCCCTACAGGTAGCTGGGACTAGCTAGGGTCAGATTAAGAGCACCTCTGCAAGTACTGCTGACTTCAGCTGAGACTGCAAGTCCTCAGGGGATGTCGGAGCCCCACTCTGCCACTGTCAAATAATTATCTCTGGAGCCAGACTTTATGTCAAGGGGCATGTGCTGCCAAGATGAATATCTGTTTTCTTCATTAGTTTGGACAAGATTCCATAGAATGAACTAGTGCACAGCTGACATTTTCTGAGGGATCTACATGAAGTTAAAGCCTTGATAAAAGCTTTCTTTTGCTATTCCTTGCTGCCCTTGCCCTTTCTGTATTCTAATCCATACTTCAATTATTTTCCTTGGTTCCTCTCTGTTTACTTGAAACTTTTATTGGATATTGTCTACCAAAATAAATTGCAGAATACACAAAAGATTTTTCCACTGTTTCTTTCACGGGAGCCTTTCTGTCAAGTCCCTCTTGTTTTGATCACACTGTAGTCAAAAGTACTGTCAGTCTCTGGTCAGAATTTAAAAAGAAACTAAATGAAGGCATTTAGGAGCATTTTGCAACTGTTTTCCCACTTAATTAATAAGCTTTTCTTACACATTTGATGAGTAAAATGTTCAAAAAACTAATATTTATTTTGCCTTCTTCAATTTATCAAACAATAATTTTTTTCAAATTGGATATTTTATTTACTTCAAATTCACAATGAATTACCTGTATCCTCTAAAGTCTCAAGAAATAGAATCATCTTCTGGAACTTTCCTTTCATGAACACTTTCATATCTATGAACTAAAGCAATTTTGGTGGGTTTTGAGCTTTTATTTACTTACTATCACTGTCCTCCTGCTCCCCCCTGCCACCCCAAGTCAGGGTTGGGTATGGAATCTTTAAATTGACAAGTGTAATACTTTTAGCATGGAACACTTATGTTGCATACTTTCACACCAGAACATGGAGAGGCAGAAAGTTTGTAACTTCTTTTACTTCCCCTCAAATTTTGTGGATATTTCTCACTGCTCAATTATATTTTCATTTGAGAGAGAAAATGGGTGCAACTGTAGAGCGTAGGGATCAGAGATTACCTAGCATCAGGCCTTTTCTTCACTTTCTATTTCTTAAAAAATCTTGTTTAAGGCAAAATATTTAGTGCATATCACTATGTTAAGGTCTTAGCCTGAAAGAGGCAAGAGGTGAGGTACTCTACTTTCAAGGTGCACAAGTTCCAAATCCCTGATATACATGAGAGATATGAACCTGGGTCTCTAAAATATGTGAATCATTTAACCACCATGGCATTTTATGTACAAGGAAGGAGTTCCTCCTTAACCTGTTGGTTTTTGTTGTGTTACATCAAATAAATTTGCCCAGCCAACTTTCCCAGTACCAAATAAGCAGATTAATTCTCATTTTCTCTAACTGTATCAAAGTTTCTGGCTAAGATAGAGACCTATCTGTTTAAATTTTTTTTATACTTCATCATGTGTGCACCAGACGGCAGCAGAAAGTGGGGGAATGTGGTTCACCAATGTTCCTTTCCAGCTGTGAAGGCTAATTGCATATTTGACTGAGTTAGTAAGAGTGTAGCCAGCACGTTGTGAGGTGATTATTCCCATTCATTCACCAGTCTCAAGGCCACCTATGGAGTATCAAGCAAAGTTTTAGGCCATGAGTACAAGAAAATTTACTGACAATCTGGAGAAAGTGTAGTAGATATTTACCAGGGTTTGGAGCATGAGGTACAGGGAAGAGCTCAGACAGTAAGGTTTGCTTAGCCTGGGAGAAAGAGGGCTTGGTCAGAGCTGGAGTGATCTCTGTTCAACTGCCTGATTGAGTACATAGAAAAGATGGAGCCAAAACCTCAATATGCACAGCTGTTACCCAAGAAGTAATAGTCATAAATTGAAACAGGGGGATCCCATATGGGTATATAGGAAAGATTCTTCCCTTGCAGATGTCTACCAGGTTCCCACAAAGGCTATGAGGAGAGAGAGAGAGACTTTTGGAGACTTTTGAAAGGCAACAGGACTTAAAGCAACTTCATCTGCCTTTGAAGATGAACCTAGTCTGATATGGGGGTTCAATGAGATCACCCCAAGCCTCCATTTTTGCCTAAATTTTTCCAGGACTTCTACCAAGGTAAGTCGTGTCTGTAAAGTTAAGTGGTTTTTTGAGACTGCCATTGCTTAATAAATGCAACAGGCATTCAAACAGATGTTTGAGCATCAAAGTCGAGCTATATGTCTAGCCTCCCCAGACTAGGGTTTCTTGACTATTTGACATTTATAACTGAAGGCCTGTTTTGAACTTAACTGCTTGCTTTCAAGTATCATCAGGTCTGCTTTTAATTAAGAGGCTGTGAGGTCCTGGCAACAGCAGCCAACCGTCTACAGGCCCAAAAAACTGGATTTACTGCTTAAACATGGGTTACTCCACACAGCATCTCCACTCTTCCTGCACTTTGGATGCAGAGCCTGTCCTGATTGATGCACATGGATGCTGCACGTGTGTTGAGCCATGCTATGCTCTGAATGCCCCTGGCTCTCCAAGAGTGTCACACATATGCAGGAACACTGGCCAGCCATGGAACAGTGGTCCCTGAATACGGGCCTCTGGTATTCCAAAGAGAGCCAGCTGCAGACTAAATACCTTGTAGTTAATGTAATTCTGAAGCAGTGCCTGAATGAGGATTAGTTAGCATCTCTTGTGTGCAACAGGCACAGTATTCCTGGCATTTATCTTCCCTGTGGTCACTTTTGAGAATGTTGAACTCCAGAAACAGAATATACCTTTGTAAATGGTGCTCTGTCCCAGTTAAATGTTTAATGGAGTAAATACAGTGGTCAGAAAATATCATTAAGCCAAGAAACCTGGCACTTTGCATAACAGAAGTGTATACTTCCATCCATTCATTCTCTTACACCCAAAGCTGTGAAATTGAGGTGTGGTCTTTGGGGATGAGAAGGGGGTTAAACGTACTCCTGAAGGCTCAGACACTGAAGTACATTAGCATATTTATGAATTCCAAATAAAAAATTACTAAAACCTACTGATTAATTCATTATTACTATATTACATTGGTTATAATTAAATTCATATTAATAGTCTTATTCATAATGAGCTGATGAATTCAGATGAGGTATGATTGCCTGAGAAGCTCATACTACAGTAACCCATAAAATTATTTGTTCCAGGTTTTTACAGTTTAATATTCCCAAGAAGCTATTTTGTGGTTTTATTTTTAAAATAAAACACATGCTTTTCGTCATGGCAATTTCACTCTTAACTAGTAGGGATTAATGACCTGATATGCTAAACCTTACACTTACTGCTTTTTTTGTTTATTTGGTCCTTTTCGAATAGTTCATAAATTGGGTCTTGTTGGCCTAGTGCCATATGACTTTGGGCAAGTTTTTTAGTGTCTTAGTATTAAATAAACCTTTATAATTACAAAAGCAATCAGCAACTTTTCTGCTATGTTAACTCACATGATTGGTGAATCTGGATTTTTTTTTCTTAATTTGGCTCAGTTTATTGATTGATGCATCAGGACTGAAATAACTGCATCTATTAGAATGAGGTGTCAGCTGAAAACTTAATGTGTCTGTCTCTTTGTACATAGGGCACATAAAGCATTACACAGACTAGTGCAGTGACAGAAAAGATATATAAAACTGACCAGCTCTTTGTCCTGTTTCAAATTTAAGGGTTTGTGTCTATTTCCATTACTGCCCAACTTGGCATCTTGGCTGGAGTTCCTCAGTGTTATTCATAATCATTTGTTCTCTGGCCTTCATATAGGACTGCATTTTGCTAATGTTGCCAGCACTATTATTGAGATCTATCAAAACCTCTCTGTTACAACACCTTCATCTTAGCTTACTTGAAACTTGGCCAAATATTAGCCCTTTAGCCTACAATTTACCATGACATGATATTGGGCTCTCTTAATTTCTTTTTCCAAAATGTTTCGGCCAAAACAGTTTAGCCATTTCCAAGAAAATGATGGAGTAAATACATTGTGTTGCAATGTTAAAACAACCCTGGCAACCTTTTCTTTAAGTAAATATGTACTGTCCATACTTTGGAGAAAATATTTGAAATTTGTTCAGAGTACTGTTGCCTTTCTGTCAGGAAAGCGTGCCTGCCCGTCCCCATGAAAATTTTTTAGATAATATTTTGGAAACTCTGAATTTACATGTGCAGAAGTTTTACTTTTTGGCACTAGGCAGCTAAAATCAACTTAAATGGCAGTCTGTCACAGTTTTGACTTCTCTGGGCATGCAGAGTTTCACTAAACTACTTTGTATACCTAGAAATTGCCTGCCCACACAGCAACGTTTCAACTCTGCTGTTTTTTGTGTGCACAAGGTAAGCAAAGAGCAGGAAATTATTTCAGAGAGAAGACACATAAATTAGAGACAAGTTGTTGAAACAAGATGGACAACATCAAGATGGAACCAGGTTAAAAATAATAATCTTTGGATCTGATTTGTAAGAGAGTCAACATATGGAGATAAAAACTGCACTGAAATCACAGGAAGGAATGCAAAGGAAGAAAGCTTCTAAGACACTCCAAGAAACTGTTCTCTTCCTGAACTGCAAGTCGAAGTGCAAGAAGGATTAGTTTAAAACTTTTTGCAGTCAACATTTTCCTTTGGCCACTTTCAAGACAAATTTTCATCTCAAAACTGATTTCCGAGACTGTGTACTGTATCTAAGAGCACCACCAAGTTACAGAGCTCTGTTTCATTTGCTGTCCACAACTCATCTGTTCAGAATTGGGATGTAATCATGGAATGACTGAGGTTGGAAGGAACTCTGGAGTTCATCTCAGCCGAGTGCTCCTGCTCAAGCAGGTTGCCCAGAACAGTATTGAGATGTCTTTCGAAGACCTAAAAGAAAGGATATTCCACAATTCATATAAAAAAAAAAAAAAAAGAAAAAAGAAAAAAAAAAGTGTTTTCTCATGTTCAGAAGGAGATTCCTGATTATCCAGCTTCCCTGGCTCTGCCTCCTTCTAGGGCCTTACCCTTGAATGTGACCCATTCAAGCAGATCTTTGAAGCAGCTAAAATCGACTCTCCTGAATCACTCTCCTCATTGGTTTCTCCACCACTTGGGTCAGAAAGTGGTCACAGATAATCTTCAGGAGCCTCCTGAAATGCTTATGCCACATGGTGTTGTCCCTCCAGCAGAAAATGGTGTGGCTGAAGCTCCCCATGAAGACAAGGGCTTGTGAATGTGAGGCTACTCCCAGGTGCCCGTGGAAGATTGCATCCATGTCTGTGCTGGGTAGGCAGCCTATAGCAGACACCCAGTGTCACATTGCTCATACTTTTCTGTCCTTTAATCCTTACCCATGGGTCATGCATGGCCACCCAGTGCTCTGTGCACTCCTCTGTCCCCTCACATAAAGAGAAGCTCCCCTGGGTCACCTTCCCAGGCTGTCCATCCAAGAGCCTGCACCTTGCCATTGCAGCACTTGCCATGGGAGAGTCATACCCCCATTTCTGCAATATCACTCAGATCTCCAGTTCCTCCTGTTTATCCTTCTGACTGCATGCACTATCATACAAGCTTTTGAGAGAGGCACCCTGGCTGCTGATATCCTTAAAAGTTTCCTAGGCTTCCCCACGATGGTGTCTTGCAGGCACTTCCTTGCTTACATGCAGGAGTATGAGGTGACTTCCCTTATGCCTTGTTTTCATTATGTGTTCCCTGTCTCTTGCACCATCCCTTGGATGCTCTGTGTTTGGAAATTCTGTTCATCACTGCCTCCCAGGAGTGCTGGTAGTTCTGTCCTCATCTTTTCTTGCTTTAAATGCTTACTGACTCAGTAAAACAAATGTTTTGATCACTTACAAGGGCATTTACTTATGTCACTTTAAATTTTGAGTGCTGAACTTTACAGTCTTAATGGGTTTTTCTTGCTATATGAAATTAATTTTCAGAAGACTTAGAAATTGAATGTTCTGTACACAATTAAGTAAAAAGGAAGAAGCATTAATGTTTGTTTACATGACAGACAGAGTGCCAGGAAGGGAGTAGACAACTTTGTACTGCAGTTCTGCTAGTGTAGCAGATACATTATTATGTTTCAGAGATTGTTGTCCAAAATTTCTTAAAATTGCATATTTAAAACTTACTCTGCTCATGTTTGGGAGACACTCAGGAAAGAGTCTGTTTTGATCAGATAGAGTAATGTCTCATAGCCATGGTGATTCTGAAGTTTTTCTTCAGGGTGCAAGGAGCAGGACTTCTAAAACTCTCTTGGGCTCAAGACAGGATTTGGAATCCCATCCACTCTTCTTGCTGCCACTGATAAACATGGTCACTTGTGAGTATTTGGTACCCAAATGTTTTTCCCCCCATCCTCCCTTGCCCTCTTTTTTTAAAATTACATTTATTGTCAAGCTATAGCTTTAATTTGACTTTCTCCCAGCCTTTACCCACCTAAGCAGTTGCTTAACATAAATACCATTTGAACACAGAAAATGCATGTTCAGATGAAACTGTTTATTGTGCTTATACAATTTGTCCTAAAATACAAATAGAGTTCTTGATTTGAAGAAATGGTTCTTTTATACAGATATTAATTCAGATGAGAAGTGTTGTAATAAAGTATAGAGTATTTTCTTGAGTGGCCCAAGAACACCAGCGGTGAGGACAGTCTGAGGGAACCTGGCATAGTTTTAATTTGTCAGGTGAGAGGCTAAGGAACAATATTATAGCAGCCAACTTGAGGAAGTGTTATAAAGATGATGGAGATGGACTCTTCTGAGAGGGGACAGGCAGAATATAAAAGGACAGTGGCCACACATTCCTTGTTGGGAATTTAGCTGTTAGGAAAAAGGGAGGTGGTGCATCTCTGGAGGGAGCTGTGCACAGGGCCATGGAAGTTCCACTCTTGAGCCTGTCATGGCTTTGCACAGCCAAGTTTCAGAAGCCTCCAGTCTGGTATTTTTCACGGACTGACTTCAAGCAGCTAGTCGTGGATGGGTTCCAGAAATCCCTTCCAGCGAAAGCTTCTATGATTCTTGTATATCTCTGAGCTTCTGCTTTACATCTTCTTGATTTTTGACATGTGTAAGGCCAGAATGTCAAAGTTATTTAGATGCTTAACTTATGCTGAACTCAATGGGTGGTATAGAGACTTCTACTTTCAAAGGAAAATAGAATAAATTTGTAAGATATTCCTTTCTTTGTCTTAATTCAGCTAAGCTAAATTCTTTATACTTACTACTCAGGATTCAACTAGCAAGGAAGGGGAGAACCAACCTGATGTTGTCCCTCATTAGGAAATGGCCATAAAAATGTATTGTGGAGTCAGACATGGGAAGGGGGCTATGCAGTGACTTGGAATATGTATGAAATGTCCACATGAAGTTAGCTGTGACTGATGCACTTTTTCTAGTTAAATTAAGTGGAAGGTAGTAATGAGAGATTACTGAGGTGACAGCTCAATTTCCAGCAATTTCTGTTGGATGAGATTTGGAGATGAATAATTATCTTTTTTCTTTGAAACGTGGAAACACCTGCTTATCTTTCCTCAGTTTACCTTCCCCTGGGAAAGAAGAGAATTACACAGTAGCAGTGAAAGGAAGAATTCTTTAAGAGAACTGACTTTCTTCTATCTTCTATCCCTATTCCAAAACCTGTATTTTGTTAGGGAGTTTGTCTGTTTGAGTTTGAATGCTTCAGAATGAGAATATAGAAAGCAGGCCAAGGTCGGTAATTTCCAGCAGCCTAAAATCTTCACTGGAGAGGACTACGTTTGCAAATAACTGGGCAGACAAAGCCAGATAACTTCTGGTAAATCAACTGTGGTGTGGGAACAGAAGGATCCAAAAGTGTCCAGAGATCCAGATACAAAAATTCGTGGACTGTACAAAGTATTCTCAGACTTTAGACAGTGAAAATGTCGTCTTGATATGGAATCTTCCTTTCCTTTAAGATGAAGGCTCTAAAAGTTTATTTTATTTCTGTGTGTTTGCACATTTGTTAGTGTTTCACAAACACATCCTTCTCTTAATATATTTATGAGGTGTTCTTTTGAGGCCCAGTTTTAGATTACTCAGTTTTTAGTTTTAAATGTCCTCCCCCTGTTGTAGAATCAAATAGCTTGTCTGGTTTGAAATTTCATTGAGGTCTTCAGCGATGGCCAACTAATGACCATATGATAAGCAGAGCAAGTTGCTTACCATAAATACTAAGATAGTAGATGTTTTTCAAAAACATTTCTCATGGCACAAAACTTATTCTCAGTCAAGTTACAATGAGATTCCAGGCCAGGGTAAAACAGCTAAAAGTGAAATCAAGTTATTTAAAATGTTTTTGTTTGCTAAGCTATAATTCATTTTTACGGGCAATGAGTCCTTTCCTATTTTTAATATTGGGAAAACAGGTTTGTTTTTAAGCAATGATAATATGTGTGCAACTAAAGCATCGTAAATGTGGATGGGAACCACACGCTTCTTGAAGCATACCCCAAGGTCACATTTATGTTCGTTCTGAGGAAAAATACAAGTTGGGATGGAATAAAGAAACCTCAATAAGTGCATGGCAGTTTTTCATTTCTTGGCAGAAAATCCAACCGCTAGTTGCTCAAAAGCTGGGGTCAAACCAGGAACCTCTATCCCTGGAGAACACACTGCTTGCACTTGGTTCCCAGGATAGTTTTGCCAGGTTTCCAAATCTCCAAAACTGGCACAAAACACTAACAACATCTTCAAAATTGCTAAATTTGAAGCAGATAGTTTCTTGTATAGAATCCATATGTGTTAACTTATACAAATACGCACTTGAAATCTGGGGACAAAAGCTATTATTAGTTAAATGTAAGTCCAGAACACATTTTTTTCCTTTGCTTTTTTCGGAACCATGATCAGGTTTGAGAATTTTCTTGTGATTAAATTTTGGAAACTGTTAGTTTATTAGCATACTGTCTGAAAGAGCTCAGCAATTGGATTGTGATTGCTATTGGTCCCATTCTACTTGAATTACAAATTAATGTCATGGTATTTATATAAAACAATTTCTACTGTCCTTTTGCTTTAATGTTTCCAGGGAATCAAAATAAAGTTCTAGTCAAAGGGGAGAAGCAAAAAGGTGGCCTGCTATGCATGTTCTGAGGTCAAAGATTTCCTCAAAACTGAAGTCTAGTGACACTATAGGTCTAGTAAGTAACAGACTAAATTATAAACCTTTAAAAAAAGTCTTGCTAGACATTAAGAATAGTCTTTGGTTTTATTAAAGATGGTTTAATTGCAATTCAAATAAAAAATAGTAAAAGACCTCTCTTATAAAAGTACATTTAGGTTTATTGGAAAGTCAGGAGCAAACTACATTGAAAAGACTGACATCTGTTTTCTGTTGTCAATTTCTCGTTAATTGTCTTCAGAATTCTTATATTTCCCTGTGTGACAGACAAAAATACATACTTAAGGGTGAATTTAGATTTTGTTACTGATATTTTATAAACTGATTATTTACAAAGGACTTTTTGCAAAATCTGTATAAAAAGGGCATAAAAATTATTCACTGGATAGAGTTCCTCAATATGATGTGGTCTTTAAGACGGGTGTATGTAGGGGAAATTGCTAATCACAAAAATCAGGGTTAGAGGGGACTTCAGGACTTCATTAAATTATCCATCTGCCACAAGGCAGGATAAACTGTACAAAAATTATTACTGAGAGATGTCCTTAAAGACTTCCAAAGACAGACTCAATAAGCTTCCCCACAACCCATTCCAAAGCTTCCATCTCCTTGCTGTTAGAAAGTTTCCGACTATCATGGCTTTCGTCTTGTTTGTTGTTTCATTTTTCAAATTAATTTCACTCTTCTTTTTCTATCATGGTAAGTTTAGGAAATACCCATTTTACCCCCTTCATTTTTAAAGTTAATCAATGTACACTTAGTTCCATATGAGTGTATTGTAATCCTGTCAAGATAGAAACAGCAATTCTAAAGCATGGATAACTCTGCTACACTGACTGATAAGAAAGTAGGTTATAGAATTGTTTGTGAACTGATAAAATGTATTCTAAAGTCAGTGGCAGAGGTTGCTTTTCTCCATTTGTTTTTCCCATGCACACCACATATTAGGTTTAGGTTTGTTCTTGTATAAATTGAGAAATCTTCTATCACTGAATTTTGGGAAACAAATACTAAGTAAAAAAGCTTTATCTTTTTTTTTAATTGGGTCTTGGGATCACCAATGGCAGACTTTTGTAGCAAGGTTAAATCATCAAATGTACAAACCAACAACACAGGGTTTTACTTCTACTTACTGCATGTCATTTGGAAGTTATGTAATTTCTAAATTTGCTAACACAAGCAGCATACCACATCTGCCATGCATGATTACCATGTCTACCTAAGCAAGACAACAACCAAACCAACAGATTATTTAGGTGTGAGCTTGGTAATGCAGATTTAGAAAGCTCTGAGTGAATCCTTCCAGGTCAACTGCAACTAAAGTGAAGAATGGGAAAATTTTTTTTTGTATGTCCAAGGTTACTCAACTTTTTATGCAATTTTTAAATAATCTTTAATAATTATTTTTACTTTGCTTTATTAACAGAAAGACAGGACTTTTGTGCATTATGATAATGTAGTAATGGATTTAATTTTTAAAATTTCATTATTAATATTCAAACATATAATCTCCAACAATAAATCTCTTCCTAGAGGAAGTGAGAAGTGGTTTCTGTAGCATTCTTTAGTGGAATGAGAACTCAGAGGATAAAGAAATAAAGATATCACATGATACATAATGTAAACCTAAACCAAGGCCCCTCAGCTAAATGTAAATAGCCAGCAGGTTGTCTTTTATAACAAACAATTTTGTCAAAATAAGGCTAATACCTTTCTTAATGTTTTTCTTGCTCTTTTTGTTGATTTTGGGAAACCATGAGTTCAGCTGAAGGAGCTTTAGAGTGTCTAAACTTGCTACAAGTGTAATGTTCTGTGAAGAGCTGCATTCCAAATTTTCAGTCACGCAAAAAGAGAAAAAAGTTCCAGTAAGTATCTCTTTTAAGGTCAGATTGCGTTCATCACTGAGACCAGATAATCAGACACAGTTAATCCTAAAACAATTTGATGGGACTAAAAGCCTCAGACATTTAATATATGAGGCCTGGGGGCACCAAAGCCCAGATTCCAGATCTTCTGAACTACTTGCAACATGAATCTAACCCAGGAAGCTTCTGGAGTCCTGAGATTCTTATGTTTTTTCCATGATAAATTTTCCAAGGGATTGATGATCTGTTTCTGGGTTGGCCAGAATGGTTCAGCTTCATCTCCCTCTTGGATGCAGCCGAACCCAGTAACTCAGCCTGATGTGATTGCTGGGTGTCACCAATGCTCCATTGTTCTCAATTCCCACTTTTCACATTCTGCTCTGTTGATTACAGCCTTCACCCAAAGGCCCAGGCAGGGAACATGGCCCAGTGGCCCAGAGCAAGGAGTCAACAGGAAGACCATGAAAATACAGATGAATTGTAAGTGGGAATCTGTATCTCTTGTGGACTATTTTTAATGTGAAGTGTGCTGATTAGTGATCTTAAAGCAGGACCTTTGAATCTGTAAAAACATCTTTAGCTGCTACTACAGATATGCTAGCTGTTTTGGCAATCCTGGAGTTGTTTGTAAATACATAGCCCAACCATGAAAAGCACAGTGGCTCTTGGGAGGAAGTTACTGAGTAGCCACTGATTTTCCTAGTGGCACTATTTGAGTACAAAAGCCGTAAACTCTTCTCTGGGGTGCAGTTATCCTCAAAAAGTTACTTAACCTTCAAACAGACCTTTTGGGAAATACAAAAATAGTCATCTTCTGTGTAGAAAGTGGTAAATACTAGGAAAAGTATGGTGCTTCCTAAAGACTTGCTTCTTATATGAGGCATGGGCAGAGTGTGGGAGAGAAGGTTGAAGAAACTCAAAGAACTCCTGTGGGAGATTCCTGTGTTTTGGGCTGTCAATGCAATCACTGCTATGATAAATGGCTCAAATTCTTACTTTATCTGTATCCAGAAAGACATGTCTAACCAAATGTCATTACTGCAGGTCATCTTTCTACTGATTAACATTTTCTCTAAGTTCTCAAGTGAACAGTGAAGTTTCTTGTGTGTTCTTTTTTTAAACTATATCTGTCATGTCAAGGTTAAGGAGTTGTGGGTAAATAAACATGCTGATTTATATGAAGCTGATTTATATGTTCTGAGTTGTAAAATACTGGAAATTCTCAAGCAGAGATGAAGGCTGTGATAGTACAGTCACACTATGGTCCACAAAAGAAAAAATCTTCAAGCTAATGTAAAGAATTTTGTTATTGGTTTGTTAACAATCAGCATTCCAACAAGTCTCCTGAAAGTCAAGCTCATCCTAACTGTGGTGCAGTCATAAATAATAGAATTTCAGGACATATGAATATATTTGGACGGGCCAAATGTATTTATCTCAGATAGTTCACTGTATTTTCGCTTGATTTCTCTCATGAAAGGTAAATGGAAAGCAGTTGCCAAGTTTGCAGCTAGATTTATCCTTTGCTGAAAGCAGTGGGAACTCCTTTTCAGAGTCTCTCTGAAATTTGGACAATTCTTTTTTACTTCCAAGTGAAAAGTTCAGCAAAAACTCATGATCTCAATTACATCCTTTCATATCAGAAGAAGGAGGCAGACTAACACAATAGCTGTGAATATTTCTATTTCCTAGAATCATAGAATGTTAAGGCTTGGAAGGGACTTTAAAGGTCATCTAGTCCCCTTATTCAGCCAGGCCTTGAACACTCACAGGTTCAGTAATCCACAGCCTTCCTGGGCAATCTCTTTCACCACACTCATAGTAAAGAATTTATTCCTTATATCTAACCTAAATTTCCCTTCTTTCAGTGTGTACCCATTACTCTTTGTCCTACTGCTACATTTTCTGATGAAGAGGTCTTCTCCTGTAGCTCCTTTTCAGATACTGGCAGGTTACTCTGAGGTCTGCACTCAGCCTTCTCTTCTGCAGCCTGAACAGCCCCAGCTTTCTCAGCCTGTGTTTGTAGAAGAGGAGCTACAGCTCTCTTATCAGCTTTGCAGCCTTCTCTGGACTTGTTCCAAAAGTCCCATGTGCCTCTTATGCTGGGAACACCAGAGTTTGATGGCATGCTCCCAATGGGATCTCACAAGAGCAGAGGGGCAGAATTCCTGCCCTTGACCTGCTGGCCAATGCTCCTTTGGATGGAGACAGGATCCCCTTGGCTTTCTGGGATGGGAGCACTCACTGCTGGCTCGTGGTGAATTTTTCATCAGCCACAGCCCCGAGTCCTTCCCCACAGGGCTGCTCTCAATCACTTCTCTGCCCAGCCTGTGGGTGTGTCTGGGATTGCTTTGATCTGGCAATAGGATCTTGCACTTAGCCTTACTGAACTTCATGACATTTGCATGGTGGCATCTCTCAGGCCTGTCAAGATCCCTCTGGATCCTTGTTATGATTGACTGATCAGACTCAACTCTAGCTGGGCCTTGGCTTCCTTAGGTTTATCCCTAGCTTCCCATTAAATTTCCCTGTATTCCTCACAGGCTGACTGTCTTCCTTTCTAGCTTCTGACTAATCTTTTACTCTGAGTTTACTCATTAGTTTCTTATCCATCCTTGAAAGCCTCCTGGGATTTTTGCCCAGTTTCTTCCTTGTTGGGGTGGATTGTTCCTGAGCTTGAATTTGAAGAATTACCCCTTCAAATTCAGTCAGTATTCTTGGGCCTCTCTGCCTTCCAGGGCTCTGTCCTATGGGACTCTACAAAGCAGGTCCTTAAAAAGGCCAAAGTCTGCTCTCCTGTAATCCAGAGCAGGGAGTTTACTGTGTGCCCTATTCACTGTCCTGAGGATCTCCAGTTCCACCACCTCATGGTCACCAAGGCTGCCTTGGAGCACTGCATTCCCCACCAGCTCCTTCTGCTAGTGAGCACAGGATCTAGCATGGCACCTCTCCTTGCTGGCTCCTCTATCGCTTCTCTGAGTAGGTAGTAGTTGACACATTCAAGGAAAGCCCAGGATTGTTTGTGCTCTATTGTGTTGTCCTTCTGGCAGATATTGGGGTGGTTGAAATGCCCCGTGAGGATCAGGGCTGGTGAGGCAGCTCCTATTGGCCAACAGAGGACTTCATCAGCTTCATCCACCTGCCTGGGTGGAGCAGATCCTCCAACACTCTGTGTCCCTTCCCTCCTCTTAATCTTGACTCACAAGCTGTGGGCTGGCTCCTCACCCTTTCCCAGGCACGGTTCCATACTCTCCAGCTTGTCATTGACACAGAGGTCTATATCCCATTCCTCATCTCCCTAGCCTGTCTTTCCTAAAAAGCCTAAAACCTTCCATTCCAATGCTCCAGTCATCGGTGCCACCCCACCACGTCTCTGTGACGCCCATGATACCATGCCCACACAGATGTGTGCATATCTCTAGCTCCTCCTGTTTGTTCACAATAATCCATGCAGCTCCCAGACTGCTGCTCTCTATCACTGCCACTTACATGGAACACTAATAGTGGGTAATAATCAGTGGGGTTAATTAGGCTTGGCATCTTCTCAGTGACATCTCTCATCTGGACTCCCAGAACACACCTCCTTTGAAACACACATCCTTGACAGATGACTGGCTCTGTAGCTCTTAAAATAGAGTAACTCACTGGGTTAGTTAATTTCTTTATTCATGGAATAAATGGTTGGGCTACTTAAATTATTATTTTTGTATTATAGTTATTAGTTATTAGTTATGGTTGTTCTGCCAGTGTGCAGCCTGCTGTTCTGGGTACGGATGTCCAGCTAGGTGAAAATATATGGTTTTGGAGGAAGCCTTTCCTTTCATTAGTTCCTTTCCTCTTCCTTTCCAGCTCTTTTCCCAAAGACTTACTTTCCAGAACATCAGTTCCTATTTCCTATCCAGGCCAGGACTCCTAGTGCAGGGCTTTGCACTTCTCCTTCTTGAGCTCAGTGAGGCTTCTATCAGCCCATTTAATCCAGCTCCATGGATGCCAGCAGGACCTTCCAGTATAGCAGCCACTCTGTTCACTCCTACAGAAGAGAAATGTGAAAACTTAGTGCCGTGGATGTTTTCAAGCTGGTCCATGCTTTGTCTCATCCAGTTCCTTGGAGCTGTGTCACCCTCTTCTTAGTATTTCTTTAAATTATCCTTTCTTATAGAAGGTGATAAAAATACCTTGGATTTCCACATCTATGAATTTGAAGACTACTAGATTGTTTCCTTCCTCTGCTTTCTTTAAACTGGATGAAAATAAGGATAGGGTATTTTTTTGGTTGTTTTTCTATACCTTTTTTCTAGACAAGAATATATTATAAATAAACACAGTTTTAAAAATAGCATTTTAAAGCTTCCTTAGAACAGAATAAGTAAAGAAGGTATGTGTTCACTATCCTCTTCCCTCACACAAGGGACACAAATGTGACAACCATATATGCTTGTTCCATTCTCTCTAGAAGAGGAAATAATTTGGTGTTGTGTCAAACTGACAAAGGACATCTGGACCAATGACAGCCAGGGATAAAGTATCTGGATGTTTTCTGGAAGATATGTTTGTTCATTTTATAAACAAGTAGCAGCTTTATTAAGCTTTTTGTAACTGCTACATATTTTAGATATATAGTGGCCGAATTGACTCGAAGTGGTTTTCTGCAATGAAACATCAGGCATAAACTTTATAAAAACATGGGTAACTCCAATTACTTTATGAATTTTTTTTCTTTATCCAAAATAACAACCATTTGGTGTTTTAGTTGGTTATTTGTCTCCACTATTTTATAATCAGTCTGATATTTCATTGCAAGGATTGTCATTACTTGTACGTGAACACTTAATGTGTTCATATCTCCAAATCTCAATAGCTGGTGAGTTTACCTGTAAACAAATAATTTTGTGGACAACAACTTCAGAAAGAAATGCAAACAAACAAAAAATTTACCCAGAATTGCTAAGGTAAGATCACGTGGTGAATGTTTTCTAAGCTGATGTATTATCTGTCAGACTGGGTTTTTACCCTCATGTACCAGAGCAACTCAGCTCTGCTGCATTCTCACCTGACTTCCCTGTCAGCTCAGGAGCATTTTCTTCCTTCTCACACCATCTTACCACCTAGCATATAATTTTAATTTTCTGTGCTTATTCTAAGTTATCTAGAAGGCTAAGTTATTTCCATGTCCTTCTTTAAATTTTAAAACATGTGTTTCTCTATATCCTGTCATTAGAATAAAGGATAATTTAGGTAACACCTGTTCCAAAATAAATCACTGAAATGTAACATTGCAGTCCTGCTCCAATAGTCCCGGGCTCTTGAAGGCAGCTGTAAGGAAGTTAATCTGCAGACTTCCATGACAACCAGAAAAATTAACTCACTAAAAATGAAGTCGTTGTGTCCTTAAAACTAAATATAAATATTTATAATTAAAGATATCTACGCATCATCTGCAGTTAGGTATAAAGGAATTAAGGGGAAAGCAGAGAAATAAAGATGAAAGCAGAGAATCTCTCCAACATTTTTGTAATAGATAATCCATAAAGATGAAATGTCATTGGATCAGAGAAATTTTGATAGATATATAGTATGTCATCATGTATTTCAGATGAAACAAAAGTATTTTTGAAATGGATTAAAGTTTATCATACTTTTTAGGTTGCGTTGGGGCAAGAAAAAAATATTTTCAGAAAAAAATATTTTGAGTTTAGACAGATTTCTTTTTGTTAGTTTTTTCCAAATCTGTATTATGATGCATATTTGAAAACCCCTCAAGAGTTCTGTGGCACGCTGAAATTTTGAAACCAAAATAGGTTTGCAGGTGTTTTTTAAAATTTCTGTTTCATTTCAAAGAAAATATGTCTAAAAACCAAATGCCTGTGCAATATTTCCTCCAATATAAACCTACTAAAAAGCCTTACCAGCAATGTTTTAAGGAGATGTGGTTGCAAAGGTTGCAGCAGCTTCTTATAAGTGATGTGTTTTGAACTAGTGTCACAGAAGATGTAGTATTGTATAACTGTACTAGTTGAGGTGTTGTGCCAGTATTCTCTAGTATATGTGTAGCATGAAAGTCATCAAATATCATACTGTCATGTACTTTATAGATCCATCCTGCCATAATGTAATTATGACTCTCATAGAAAATGTGCAAGTGCTTTTATTTTGGATTTTTCATTACTGTATTTATAGCATGTTTGCCTTATCCAACATCAAAAAACTAAAGTTCTTGTTTGGACCCTAAGTTCTGTAAGAAAGAGAAAGCTGGCTCCTCGAGCTGTGGTTTACAAATTCGATTTTTCTAATTTCCTAACAAGTAAACAAAAAAATACCTTTTATAAATTCTATTTAATTTGCATTTATTGTGCCTGTAACTCAATTACTTCTGAGAAAATTACATGTTTTCAATATTATTTGAGAATATTGGTTTCCAAAAGATTTGTTTTTAAGACATTCTAGCCTGTGAATTTCTAATGTACTAGGGAAGATCATCCTTCTACAAACAGCCCGTTGGAGTTGAGCCTAAGGTTCATCCAAGGTTCAGATGCTTCATTACCACCAGGCAGGAAATGAGCAGGTTAGACTTTAGACCAATATTGCTGTGCAAATAGGAGGAAAATTTGCTGACTAATATCTGATCTCTGATTCATCACTTACAATTAACATTGTTGTCAAGTGAGACAGCTGGAAGCACTGTAAACACCAGCAGTAAACATTTCATTTATTTGCTAGGTGGCCAAGACAGGGTATTGAGGCATGGGGACAGTACTGATGAACAACTGGATAGATAAGATAAAAGAGGGTGGGGGTAGGACGACAGAAAGAAATTATAGAAATCACATAACAGACATGCCACTGCGATGCTAATGCGTTTTTAATTAACATGCAACTGTTCTGTGATATCTGATCGGGATTGAGACATCTTTCTGTCTCAATATGAGTATTCCCATGATTTCTTCTTCAGACTTGCACTTTCAGTAGCACCTGTTCAGGTACATGGCTTAAAAATAAAAATTAGCTACTGAATCAACATCTTCACTTTTTTGATAGGCCCTGATCTTAGAACAGTTGGATAAGAGGGAGAAGCATGAATCTCAAGAAATATGTAGTAAGCAAGAGATTAATATGAGACCAAGATAAATTTGACCTAAATGTTTTTCTCTTTCTTGTCCTGTAGAATGTCTCATCTGATTTGCACGTTAAACTATATTTACACATTTATGCAGAAGAATAATTTTATTTAGGAATAACATTTTTTTTTCCTGTAAGAATCATGCAGATTCACAATCATCACTTGTTCGAGTACAAAGTATGACAATTTAACAAAGACAGGAGAAACTGTATTCATTTCTTATTCCTAAGATTTTTTTCACAGATCTTTTGATAATTAATTCTAGCTTGATAGAATAGTGCACTTATTAATGTAAAATTAGGTCTAGACTGACATCAAAAAGGTTTTCATCTCTTTGCATTAACTTACTTTTATTTTTGTTGTACCACAATCTGTTTCTGACTGTTCTGGTGTTCAGAATGAATTCAGTAAGCAGTGCAGACTTCTAAAGGTGTTTGCCTGGATATCATTGGGTTGATGTTTAGGTAGAAGGGCCCACTACAATCCTTTCACTACAATCCTTCCACTTATCAATGAAATGACTCTTACTATTTTTATGATCTGGAGTGCCTACAATAATAGAATAAAACATTACATTAATACAAATAAAGATCTATCTGTGCAAGGTGACCTTAATCTAATGTGGATAGAGCTAGTTTTCTACCTCTAAGTATCTTATATTTCAAATTTTAAAATTAAGTGGAAGGGATTTGGGAAGTACAAAATTAGAAGGGTCTGATTTCGGGAAACTGCAAAGTATGAGAAGAACTTAGATAGTCTAGTGACTACTCAGCTCAATGTGACCTCTCACCCAAAAAAAGCTGTAATCAGTTGGAAAAATATGGTTCTGAAAGGTGTGAACAGGAAACATGAATGCCATAGATATTTCTTCTGTATTTGGCTGTTGTAGTACATAATTTGTGAATTTTGGGTCCAGTTTTAGGATCAGTGTAAGAGACTATCAACCAACAAAGAAAAACCATCATAATAATGATGGAATTGGAAAACACACTTTGTATAGAAATGCTGAAGATGTTCTGTCCCTTATCTGTTAAATAATGTTAAACAAAGAAGAATGGACTAGTGTATGTTAATAAATATCTTGTTCTGGAACATGAATTTGGTAAAAGACAGATCTTCATTCCAGTAGACAAAAAATTCAAGCGGCGGAAGTTCTATCTTGACATTTAAAGAGGAAAAATACGGTTGGCAATTCAATGATTACTTAGACTTTTGATTACTGAGTAATCATTGGAAGACCTTGCCAGTGGTATTGGTGTACCTTTGTCAATCAAGATTAGATATCCTTGGAGGAGAGGGAACAAGAAGGGCTGAAAATTTGATTAAATATAAGAAATGCACTGTGCAAGAGATCATATTTATGTAGTATTCACTTCTGGTGGTGGTTTTTTATGATTGTTGTGTATCATACAAGAGTAATCTAACAATTACTTGTACTACGTACAACACTAAGTCAGTCTTGATTTACCTTTATATTGTAGATTATCTGTGTTAACTATAAAACTGTGCTTCAGTAGATTTTCCAAGTGTTTATTCCACTCAAAACACCACTTCCCATGGTGAACACTTCAACTGAAGGGAAGCCATCCCCAAGTCAGTAAATGTGTTTATGAACATTGGTCATTATGTGGCAACCAAGAGAAGGTCCAAAGGAAGAAGTGGAAAAGCTCATTTCCTCAATTACTATAAATAGCACATACTAAATTAATTTTTAGAGCACAGTTTAAAAACATATAACAAAGCTGTATTTCTAATGGTAGCTATTTACCATGTACATTATTTTGTTAGTCAAATAGTAAAGTTTGTATGTAGTTATTTGGAAAAGGATACAGTAGGAAAATTCTTTCCTATGCAAATCCTAAGAACTATTTTAGTTACTAGGGTATTTTTACTAACTGAAAAAAGCCCCAACAACCATACATGAAAGGTGTGAAAATGAAAAGTACTGACCAAGAAATATTTGTTATCTTATTTCTGTTCCATACAGCAACAGACATAAAATCTTGTTGGAAAGTAAGAGTGATTGTCAAGTTTCTGCCGAAATTTATTGTGCCAGAAGCCATAGTTTTTAATCAGTGGTGAATGAAAGTAACAATTTATTTCTTCGCTCACCAGTATTTCAGCATTACAAAAAGAAGAGTTCATGCTGGGAAGAACCTAACAAAAGCAAATAAATCAATAAATAAATAGATCTGACTGCTCAAACCTTATACAAAATGAAGCAAGCACTCACCAATTGTGAGAACTTAGAAAGCTGATTTATTCCCAAAACAAACACAATTAATAGGAGTGATTATGCTTAATATGGCAATTTGGAAGAGGAAAGGAAGTATAGCTATTATATCCCAGAGACTCTATCATTAAGGTCCATATTCTCTCCTCCATTAATTTCAAGACGTGCATTGCCTTTTACAAATCCTCAGTATGCAAATTGTGGCAAGTATTGAAAGAGTGAAAACATGTCCTAGACATGTGATTCAGGCAGCCGAAGGTAAAACTCTCTTGTAGCATTAAGATATTTTATTATTTTGTAGAGATTAATCTCATTTATCTCGCCCTCTTAAGAGTACAAATACCAAACCCAGATGAAAAGCTGCTGTGTGTTTGTAAAGCTCTCTGTACTGATTTTCCAATGCTTACGTATCTGATACCTGGTACATGCTGTTTTTAAATGTCTGTGTGATATGTGGGCATCCATGTGCCTCTGGGTTTAGTTCTGGCACAGTTGCAGCTTCTTAGCTGAGCACCTTCAAAATCACATCTGGCCCAGTGAAGAGTCTTGTCCTTGTTGCCATCGTGGAGTACATAATCTGATTTCTTGGCTGCTACAGGAGTTTCTTGCACTGTTCTCCTTGCTGTTGCTCTTTACTGGGTCTGAGAGGAAGCAGTCCTTACGAGGTCTGGAAGAGAAGGTGATTTTGGACAATAAGAACCTGTAGGGTCACATTTCACCTGAGTAGACCCTTGTAATCCTGAGGAGAGGTTGCTGCAGGCCTGAGGTGTTTCAAGTGATAGCTTAAGGAGAAAAAACACTGAGAAATTTATGTTCTGTGCTTAGTTCCTACAAGATGATGTCATGGTAATTGATTCACTGAAGAAAGCAAGGCTGAAAGAATGGTCTTTTTATTAATAAGTTATTAAAGGAGGTAAATGGGATAAACAAATAAAACTGGAATATACACTCCCTCAAAATACCTATGACTGAATAAGAAAGAAAAATTAATGAGGGGGAAAAAACTGTCTGCCACTAAGGGCAGACTGATCTCAACGCCTGGTGAGATTTTGGAAGAGGAAGAAACTATGTGCATGCAGCTATTGCACTCAGAGATATTATCAATGTTTATAAATACATTAAGGGAAAGTGCAAAGCCAGGCTTTTTTTTTTTTTTTTTTTTTTTTTCAAAACAGAGCCAGGCTTTTTCCAGTGAGCCGGAGTGACAGCAAAAGAGGTAACATTTAGGAATCATCCTGACATGGTCCTGGGCAACCTTCACTGGTCAGCCTTCTGGAGCACAAGGTCGGTCCAGGTGATTTCCATCCATCCCTTTCACCCTCAACCATCCTAAACAGTGAATTCAAACACACAGCAGGAGAGGGTTTCTCTCTAATAGTTCTGTCAGGGCTGCAGCAAGGCAAGTTGCTATAGGCATTTTCTCCTGTGTGAGAACAGCACAAAGGAACAAAGAGACGCCAGCCTTCTGAGGCACCAACTGACAGAACCAGAGCACACAGCCTTAAGCTGCATAAAGGGAAATGTAGGTTGGATATCAGGAAGAAGTTTTTTATAGAAAAGGTGTTAAAGTACTGGAATGGTTTGCTCAGGGAGGTGGTGGAGTCAGCATCTCTGGATGTGTTTAAAGAAAGACTGGATGTGGCACTCGGTGCTATGGTCTAGTTCAGGTATTAGAGCCCGGGTTTGGCTTGATGATCTTGAAGGTCTCTTCCAATCTAGTGGTTCTGTGTGTAATCTCAGAAGATATGGTACAGAAAACTGTCCACTCTTCCATGAGCTGGCAGGTGTTTCAGTCCAGCCTGTCTGCCTCATGGCTTCCCCAAGCTGCTATACATAGGCTCGTTTCTGGTCTTCATTCTTCTGAGAATAAATTGGACTATTTGGTGTTTACTGATAACCCTCAGTCTATCTGCCCTGCCTCTGCCTGCTTGCTGTTCATTCCCCTGAAATCCTACCTTGGAATTGCATTTTCCTCATGGCAATTTTTTGTTTACCTCTGTGGAGGAGGAGGAAATGCCTCTATGAAGCTCAGAGGGATTTGTTTCAAATGTTTGAATTCCTGCAGCTGTCTGCTCACATTGCTGAAGCACCACAGGAAAGCTGTGCCTGTCTTTGGCAAGTCTGTGATGGCCACAAGGGCTTGTTTCCAGTGTCTGCTCTCACTTTGGGTTCAGGCTGACACAGACAGATGTGCAGCAAAGCTCTGAATCAGTGCATGCAAATATGAGTGGGTCTGTTTTGTAAACAACCACCATTTCATGCTTAAACAGCTAAGGAGGCAAATGGGACAATATGAGGCAGGTTCAAAGAGTAAAGCAATCCAGATACCCATTCATAATTTGACGGCTATATCATTAGTGGTTTAATAATCACAGCAGAAGCCAGGGAACGAGCTAGAAGCAGCAGAAAAGGTTTCACAGCACACAGCAGGGACAGAAACCTCAGGAAGGCAAAAGCAGAACTCATGCACATACCAAAAATACAGAGGAGTTTTCAACTCCCCTAAACAGGGAAGTTTAGCTGTGGAGGGAACAGATTCACCACATTACGTGAGTGGAAAACATTAATTACCGTAGCACCCAAGATGAAGTAATTGGAGTTCACAGAATTTGTGAAAGTGCTTTACAAGATTGAATGACCCTCTTCAAAGTCTGAGAAGATTTTTTTCTGAACTCACTTGACAGGTGTTTCTTTAACCAGTATCCCCTGTGGAGTTTAGGGATGATTTCATTGCCCCAGAGGTGATTACTCTTTGTTTTACTGTTATCACACGCAAGAACCAATATCTTAAGTAGTTTAAGAATAATGATATTAAGAATATTTGCTATATAAGATGGGACAACATAATAAAATCTGCATTTAGGTGCTGGGAGAAGATAAAATGCTGGAAGTTTGCTATGATGTAACTAAAATTCTTGAAATATTATCAAAAGACAGGGAGTGACTAGACAATATAAATCCACTTGATTTTATGGGTTCTCGGTTATAGAATGAACCTAAAGAAGTTCCTGAAAATAATAACAAACATAAACTTCTATGTTCAAATGCAAATATGCTAACCTCAGTAAGTCAGTGAGAATCATACCTCTGTATTATACAGAATGAGTGGTCAACACTGTAAAGCAGCCATGTTGGAACTTCTGCTTCAAGTGCCAGAAAGACAAGCTTTTAAAAGAGTGCATGGATAGTTTATATTATTCAGAAAGTTACCGGCCAGTGAGTAGTACATGTAAAAAGGCCAGGACTAGAGCCTAACATCTTCTTTCTGCCACAAACTTCACGTGTAGAAGCAACTTTCCTCACGAAACAACCAACAGAAATGCTCTGCAGCTATGTTTAGATAACAAATGCCCTTGTTTTTCCCATGACTTTCTACCCTTCAGAATCCCATCTTCTCCCTGATATCATTAATTACTGAGTTCAGACTTGTCTTGCTTTTCCTGGACTATTTTCAAGATGTAATTTTGTTTTATATTACTCCTTCCTGACCTATTTCTTCTTCATTGTAAACTCTTCTGTTAGTTTAATTAAACTTGCTTGAGGGTAATGATTTTTGTTTTTAAATATGAGCATGCTGAATCTGTGGTTTTCCTGGGCTGCTGCTAATTTATTTTTAAGAGAGAAAAAGAAAAAAAAAAGAAGGGAAAAAAAAAAAAGAAAAACAAGACAGTGGGGATTTCAGGGAGTTTCTGGTTTTTAGAAGGTTTCAATAATGAGTCATTGCAGGCACCTGAAATCCAAATCCATATGTGACTTCCAAAAGGCTATTTTTGAATGCCTCTGCCACAAATTAAGTCTTCATGAACTAATTTAAATTATAAAAGTAATCTAAAAAGATCCAAAGACCTCTCTACCCCCAGACTCTCAAACGCTATCATCTTAATCCCTTTCCCTTGTCAAAAAATAATAAACAGCATCAAAATGCTGAGTTTATGCATCTGGAAGTGTTGTGAGGTTTATGTCTCTAATAGATGTACTGCACAGGACAATGCATGGGCCACCAGAGCTCAGGGAGTTCCTGGCTTTTGTTTTTCATAACATAGAGGTGAAACATGATTAGGAATTGTATGGAGCTGAGAGAGGCAGCATGGCAAACAATCCAGGTGATCATAATATCAATGCTACTTTTCCTTTTGCCAAACTGCAATTTGAAACAGCCATTGTTCTGGGGATTCAGGAGCTGCTGTTTCTACCAGATGCCTCCCTTGAAATGCTGCTGCTTCCAGTCTTGCCTTGTGGCACCCAAGAGCTGAGGTACTGTATTGAGTTGCCTGCACTTGAGCTGAGTAAACCTATTTGTGGGCCAGGTCTTTGGACAGCCTTTGCACTTTCAGGTGGACAGAAGGAAGAGCAGCAGTTGCAGAATATATGCATTATTGTAGAGTGGAAAGCAAACAAAGTTAATGCAGCTGCTCCCAGTTATAAATATAATTTCAGGAAAACAAATAAAGGCTTAAAAAATATACTTTTATAGCAGTTATAAAACCAAAACTAACTCAGAAAAGAGGACCATTGTGGAAGAGAGGAGGGTTTCGCCAGTGTTAGCAGAGAAAAGGAATCATTCACTGTCTGTCACCTTCAGCAAGCCTGGATAGTGTGTTATTTTCAGCTCTTACCTCTGGGCTCCCCTCCAACCTCCTGAGACTGACATCAAAGTGGGAATCTTGAATGTCAGAGTTCTCTGGTAGCTGGTATGAAGCAGCATGTCCAAACAGTTCCCCCCTTGGCTGCTACATTCCCAGCAGAAGGTACATCTCCTTCTCTGTGTCTCTCTGGGCACTTCTGGCCGTGGCACAGTGCAGAAGTGTTCCTATCGTGTGAGAAGGATTACTAAGATTAAGTTGACAGGTACCTTGATACTTGGCCTGGTCTACAGCTGGGAAACTAACTGCACAAACCACTGCTTCCTTTTTTCCCCCTCATGAGCAACTTCCTTTAAAGCTTCTGTCTCCATCCAAATCCCCAGCAGTCCGCTGGTGATGCTACACCCCCTGTTTGTGCTGGGATGCTAGAAATTGGGTAAATGCCAAGGCATGAATGTCAAATGTGCCGCCACTGAACAGAAGCTTTTTTGTGAGCCAGTGGCCAATTCTGCTAAAGCAGCTTCAGTATTTGGATTCGTTGTTGAAGATTCTGTTTTAGAGGAAATCTAAAAAATCTAAGAAATCACATTATGTGGACATGGGGTCTATTAAGATGTTATTTGGGGGTTTATGCCAAGGTATACCCAAGGTAAGAAAATATGACATGCCAACAAATTCAAACCCCAGAAAGCTGTGTGAGCAATGTTCTTCAAACTCTCATGACCAGGGCTCAAGCTCACATGTCAATAAGTGTAAGAACAATCAATGTCTGTACGTGTAACAGCAATGGCCAAACTCAGCTGCATGAAGTAGAAAAAATTTCAAAATATTTTATGGAGAAAAATGTTAAGGTAGCTTCTAACTCTACATATCTGATCTGTCGTTCATGGCGTGTCCTAGAGCTCAATTCTTGGGCTGTAGCCTGGGACCAATGTATTAAGTCTGTATTTCAGTGTAAGACAGTACTTTGACAATGCTACCAAAGTACTGTGAAGATCAAAGGGAGATCTGTGTGTAAATGTAAGTTGGTGATACATTTTACTGCATTGTTCCTGGATTTGTATCTGTAACTGTAGTTCTTACTGTATTTCTAATTGTAGGCTTACTGAACATGGACTGAATGTACAAAATTACTTTTGCAAATTCATCCTGGCTTGAAAGTAGAAATGGAAAGACAAGACACCATATAATTCTGTTGCACACTGGAGATCATAAACTCTCACCACATACTGTCTCAAAAGCATAGCAAGTGTTGATACTCCCTTTTATTTAAAGAAGGACTAAGAAAGTACTATTTAAGCATATTCATCTCAAGGAATGCATTGCTGAACTGGGACAACAAAAGCAAGGACAAAAATAAATGCATACCATAAGATAGTTACAACAGGATCTAACTTCCATTTTATTTTTTTCAGTTTTGCAAAGCAGTAAAAGTTCATCCTTTGCACCATGTGCATCACTGAGTATCAAGAGTAATTAGTAAATAGTGTAATCACACGAACCGACTTTCTGCCACACTGCTATGTGCATATCACCCAGAGATAAAATGCACACACAGATAAAATGCAGTGTTGTACATTAAAAATATCTTATGCAATAACTTATATTCTATAATTTAAATAAATATAACTTTTATATTCCCAAAGATTTTTTTTAATTTCTACTTAATCACACTCATTGTCAGGTAAGAATTAAGAAAGGACCTCATGATTTGGTTTGGTTTGCAGTAATAGAATTTTCCTTTCTATTTTTTCATGATAGAAATAATTCAGACTAACAGAAAAACTTCAGACTAATAGAAAAACATGTCAAACGCAAAGATTTTAGTAGTCAAACTAGGTGTTTGGCCAAGACAAAAATTTTCATTGTGTCAGAAGTACTTACCAAAAATGAAATGTTTGCTAAACATTGCCGTTTCTAATGGTAGTAGATTAGAATATTCAAATGTGTATGGAAATAAGGATGAATCAGAGAAATAAGTTGAATTACTAGTATGTTTAACAGAAGTAAGTTTGAGAGCCCTGGCAAAGCTGACACTCTGACATGATATCTTTTATTAGTCTCTATAATGGAAGAAAAAATACTTGATTCAGTCATTCTGACATAGAGATTGATATTAAAACATCATTAACCCTAAGCAGAAGGACCCTACTAATACAGACATTCCAGATAGCTACTGTGAGAGGTGAAACAGTGAAGAAACCTTTGTGTGGACGCTCATTGTTCTTTCTGTCATCCACACAGAAAGTACAGAGACCTCAGTGATGTGACACAGCCAGCAAGTATTTTCTTTTATTTATATTTTCTATAGAAACTCAGTCTGCTTAAGGCTTTGCTCTTGTTTTGAGTGGGGTTGATACTTCCCAGCCTGCATCAACATACAGGGTAATCCTGTCCCAGTGGCAGAGCCATGCATTTTTTAACTTCACAAGGATTTGTTTAAAGTAAACATTTTATAGTCTGTCTATAGGGATGTTTTGCTGTATTGAGCCAATTTCTTTTGAGGGATAAAAGTCATCAGTGCTTTATATCTACTTGATTTAGGGTGACCCATTGACAGAAGATAGAAGACATGCAGATTTGTGACTACAAATGCCTTTTGAAGTGGTGCTGTTGTGCCTATATGAGTAATATTCCTTTATAATAGAGGACTTAATGTCAGTGAGTTAAATTAAACAAAACATGCTTAAAAAGAGGAAAGATTTTAATTCACGGTCTTATTTGAATTTTTCTGAGTACAAAATCATAGCCACAAAAGTGAAAATTTCTATTTATTTTTTTAGTAATGCCACATTGCCTTGCTCTCAAAGTATAGATGCTGGATACCTATATACCTGACATGATAGATACAAAAATTTTCAAACAATGAAAATATCATACCAGTCTGTCCATTTTGAATAGGCTTTTCTTGAAAATCATATTTTGCAGTGGTCCTTCTCAGCAAAAGAGATGTGTTCTATACAGTGTAAACAATATATGGATATCCCATTGTGATGTATTTATCCTGGCAAATTTAAAAACTGGAATGATCCTGAAATACCTTAACACCTTTCAGCCACAATGCGGATTTTGCTGTTAGCGATCTGCATACTCATTGTCTCTGGGCAAGGCATTACCTTGTGCTTCATGAAAAATATTTAAAAGAGATGTGTTTAAAACCCTGCTATATAACCGTGAGGAGAAAAACATCATATGCTCTATCAGATCTGCATCTTGCACTCACGAAGTGTTGAAGTCTACCTTTGGCACATCTTTTTAACCCCTGGTTCAAAAGATGGGCTTGGAATGGGTCCAGTTTCTGATTCAGAATACATCTGCTCATATTTAATTGCTTAAACATCCTCAGTGACAAAGCCCCAAAGGATTGCTGGAGTAGTCAGGAGGAACAGCAGTCTTGGTGGGAAGGCTTGTCATCTCCCCCAGCCACACCATGGTGAGTCCTGCTCTTAGCAGAGCAGGTTCCCAGAGGTGATTGCACTCCACAGTCACTCACGAGCTGTCCCAGGCAGTTCCTTTTACGAGAGAACTGGAGCGAGCTCTGCCTGTTCCCCGCACTCAGCGTGGGGACCAGAATACTTGTGCGCTGAGGAAACACAAGAAAAGGTGAATCACGATTGTTCAGACAGAGGGTGATTTAGTTCTTCCACAGAGAGGGTCCGCAACTTCCGTTATACACAGTATTTCGCTAGGAATGTGGAATGGCTGGGAAATCATCTTTCATCTGTATTGTGAGGTTATTCAGAACACGAGCTAAATATTAAGCGTGCACTCAACCCTGGTAGATAGTTTTAAAAAATAGAAAGAAAAAGTAAAATGTTCCTGCTGTGCTTATATAGTTATTCTGACAAGAAAGTGTGTTCATCATTGTTGAAATGCATTCTTTTCCTTCTAATCAAAGAGGAACTTTCATGTTGTGTAGATCCACTTCACCTTAATTGGCGATATGTTCATAATCCTTTTGCTTCCATGCAGAGTATTTTGCCATTCAGTCCTGTAACTCCACACTTATATTATTCCAGTTAACCAGAATTCCTCCAGGAGTTCCTGCTCTTAAGCAAAACTCCTGGCATGCAGTAAAAAAATTAAGGAGTCGGTGAAGAATGCTGCCCAGAAACCAGTCATCCTGCACTGAATCTGGCACAGAAAACAAGAGCTGTGAAAGAAATGGTGGAAGCAGGCAGATTGCTTCTATAAACTTCACTGATGGCAATAAATACAGGAAGAAGAAGATTGAGTAAAGGAGGATTTGTCATGAGATAGAGGAATGTTAAGGACAGCTGAATGCACAGTGAAGAAAACGAAGTGCTAATACCCCAGATGCTGGGAAATGCTGCAATTAAGAAAAAGACACATATCAGTTTGGACTAGAAACTTGGGTTTAGTCAAAACAAAACATTTGCTAATTCAGGGAGATCAAAGGAGAAAGGAAAGCATTTGAAATAGCTGAAAAATTATACATCAACCTTGAAAAAACACCAAAGACAGGATAGTCTGGTGAAACTGCTGGAAAATCAGCTCTGAATAATGACAACCAGGAAAGTCAGAAAGACAGAAACAGTGACACAGTTTTGTAGAGAAAAAATTCCAATACAGATCAGAGGTGTTCCCCGGCAAGTCTTTGCAGCCGTGTTCCTGCTTTCACTTATAACCTCATCATTAAAGCAATATGTTGAATTTGCTTGAGGTGAATAGTGGTGGGCTAGAGCAGCAAGTTATGGAGCAATGTCTTCACCAACCATGCTCAACTCATGGAACATGAATAGATTCAAGGAACAAAACAAAAATAAATCTGCAATAGATTATCATGTTTTCAGAAGGATCTAATTTGGAATGACTATACTGAGAATTTCAAAGATGCAAAAGGCAACTGTAATTTCCCCAAGTCAAAGGCACAATTATTCAGAGAATGTGTACCAAGCAAGATGAACACCTGGAAGTAATGCTTCCAATCCATGCGTGTGAAGATGTGCCTCAGATCTAACTCCTTGCATTAAGCAATGATCTTTGAAGTGACATGCTTCACAAGTGTGTTATGTTAGTTGGGGAAGGGTTGCTGCTAATGTGGCTGGACATCATTTGGACCAGACCTGGAAGAGCAGAACAGGCCTAGGTCACAGCTATCCAATTTAGAACATAACATCTGTCTCCATTTGTCTGGTTACACATACCCTGCAATGTGAACAACTAATACTCTAATATTTGATCATCCTAATTCTCTACAAAACTGCATTTGACTGCTGTCCTGGTATAATATTTTAAAACAGAAGAGCTCTCTGGTGGGAACTGCTATGACTTCCCAAGCGACAGCCTCCAACACACATGGTTTTGTCTGCTATTCCAGTGCTGTTCCTATTAATAATACATTTTGCTAACTACATGTGCTTTTCTGTTTGGAGTTTGTTTTGTGTTCTCTGGTAACTGCAGCCTGTGCCTTGGCAAACTTGTGCACAAAAAATTACCGGCCTCATCAGCACACTCTGCACTTCTTAAAATATTGCAAACTTTTCTCTCATTTTAGTCTTATCCTGATAAACATGTGACTTAAAGAACATAAAGGGGGTAATCTAATTTATCTCTTCACTTTTGAAAAACAAGCTGCGTGCTTGTATGACAACGTATCCAGAAACGAACTTTGCTGTGTTTTTTAAATTTGCTATTTAATGATGGAAAAGACCATTCATTATGTAACAGCTAAATGTGCTTATCAGCAACATTATAAAAAACAATTTGGATGGAAAGAGTGACAGATGTATCCCTGATTAGCTGACTGTAAACAATTTAGGAAGAATTTGACCCTTGGTTGCTCATGGGATAATTCCCTGTCTTCTTAGTTTGCTTTCCCCACTGGAACAGCATGGAGGGCCTCTCCTTAACTCAACAGAGCAATATGAGGTAGTGGAAATAGCCCAAGCTGGAAATGTGAAGCAGTTTGGAGACAGAGTATGACACCACTGCTGAGCCGATTAGTCCAGCTAGGAGATGGAGACGAGTGTGTCAGCTGCAACACCATTTTGACTCAGGTTTTGTGTTTGCTCCTGGGTGGACCCTTTATGCTTTGTCACAGCCCCAGAGCTAGATCATATTGTCATTTATAACTATCATTCTGCCTAAGCCTGCCTGCTGACATCTGCATTTTTCAGTGACCTAGGGATCACACTTAGGATTTTGTAAAAATGGGTTTTTTTGAAGGTATAAACCTTGACATTTTAAAAGTAGATGCTTACACTGGTGTGATGCCAGATTATGCCTACCCAGAAGAAAAAGCCCTAGCACACAAACTTAGGAAGGAGTCACTTTTCTCCTTTCTGTCTTTGGAGTGTTAGGAAGTGGTTTTGAATTTCTACTCCTTGCAGATTTCCAATCTTGCTGTACCTACTCATTTACTGTCTTCTCTCTCAATGGCTTTGTTTGTAGCAAATACAATCAGACAGATTTTGGGCAGGGTGTAGTTTCTTTGGTTGGTCTTTTTGATTTGTTTTATTTTTTTAAGTTATTTTTATAAAAAGAGTCCTCTCTGTGTCTTTTCATACTGATGAGGCTTTCTTTGAAGGAATATTTTTCTCACTTTCCATACTCCATTGAGTCTAAAAGGAAAATTAAGAAGTATATCAGAGACAATATTAATACTCATGTAATTCATACTGTGACAATGAAGACAGTTAAAGTTGTGTGGTGATCTAGGGAACCCCATTCCCTTACACAAAATTGTGATAAAATTTTGAAGGCGAATTTCCTCCAGGAAATTAGTTTATGACTTTATTGCATTGTGTGACCTGCTCAGGTAAGAATCTCTGAAATACACCAGTAAATGTTGCTGTAGCCCCATGTCCAGGCATAAAACCCTGTTTAGGATCTATCTGGGGCATATGTTAATAGCTGACTGAGAGCTTTGTTAATGGCTTTTGTCAAAAGCTCAGACGTATTTTTGACAGAGTATGGCACGCAGTATTAGAGGACTGTTCATTCTGTTTATTCTAGCAGATACATAATTATCAAATATGACACAATGTGATGGGTTTGGTGGTATCTCTTTTCCTCTTTGAGAATTTTTGTTGAGAACCCATTCAAGTCCACTTACTTCTGAAAATCACCCCCTTTGGGCAGATGAAAGCATTCAGAATGTGCATGAACAGGTAAAGGAAGAGGGATGGACTGTGCACATCTGCTCTGTAAAATTTATCATCTCTTGTTTTAAATCTATTCCCATGCCAGATATTCCCATTATATCAATCCTAAAGCAAGAATGTCCTCTTGGTAGCTAACAGTGTGATTTCACAGTAAAGCTCGTGTAAGAGAGAAGCTTGATTATCCCAGTGAGAATAGTCTTACGTGCAGTTCTTCAAGAGAAAGCAAAATTCAGTTTGCCCTGTAGATGCCAGTGAAATTTCAATTTGTCTCTTTTGCAAGGGGAGACTGCCCTCTTAGTTCTCTACTGCTGGAAGCAGGAATTCTAGCTAAGCTGAGATACTTGGTCATTTTCTGATAAATTTCTATTGGTTTTCAGAGGATGACAAGGCAACAAAAGTATGCTTAAACTTCTCTGAGAGCTCTTAGACCTCTGGCAGCATCTCTAGTCAAAAATGCTCTGCTTGCCATAGGCAGCACTTGCAACATCAATTTAGGTTTTGCCAGCGATAGAAGTTCAATCTGCTTTTTCAACTGGCATGGAAAATATAGACATGATATTTCTAGGAGCTATGGGACTGTAAGAGTATTTTTTTGTTGTTGTTCCTTTCTGCATTTGAATTATCGAGTATTTTTTAATACAAAGATCTTGCTACCCAGTGTTATAGGAAAATTGACCTTTGGCATATTGAAACATTCTGTCTCCCAGTGAATAGTTAATGAACAGCTCTGATAAGCATAGCTGACCTGCTGTGGCCTTCTTTATGTTGCTCTTCAGAAATCTCGCACATTGAGATAAAGTCAAAAACATTCCTTCATTCTTTGAGTGCCAGATGAGGGCACTCATGGCTAGTTTATTGTCCAAGAAATCTTTTGCTTCATTTGGCTGGACGCGCTTCCTGGCATGGCCATGAAAATCTCCCAAAGGTCTTCTTTTCAGCATGCAAAAGGAAAAATGGCACAGGAAATATAGGATGGAAATGTTTTCCAGGACAGGAGAATTAATTTACATCTACCTCAAAGTAAAGTAGCACTTGCACTTGCGCTACAAAATTTTTTTCCCTAGAAATATTATCATTTATTGCAAAATAGGTGGCCATTTCCATTAAAAATATGGCTTCCTGCAAATTTCTTTCTGTATTTGCAGTATCTGTTTTTTATTTTTTTTATTTTTTTCACTTTAGATAAAAATTTATTAATTTATTTTAAGACATAAGAAAGTTTTGATCCTTTTCTGAAGTAGCCTAAATTTTATGACCCTTGATTTTGACATTGTATATCAGACAGAATTACAGGTTATGAACTAAACCATTTTAAGAATAAGAAGCCTTGTCACTAATTATGCACAGAAATTTATTATTACTAAAGGGTAAATTTGTTATTTTTTTGATTCTCATAACTTGCTCCTCCAAAAACTTCCATTTTACCACAGAGGAGCAAAAATTAGCTCCCTGCAGGTGCCACATGGAACACCAAGTAATAGGTAAAAAAGAACATAAAGAGCAAAGGATCAGACATGTTGAGATGAGGAGATATGCAGGACCTCTGATCCAGAATACAAAGTGGCCAGTGGACCAGAAAAATCTAGACTAAAAAAACTTTTTCCTTTGGTAGATTGGCAATTGCATTACCTATTTATTTGACTTCACTGAGGTCTTAAAATCTTCTCTTTAGTAAGTCAAATACTGTCACATTTATTTTTTAGTACAACCACAATGGCGGATCCTCTCCTGATCCAATTGTTTGGCCTGATGATCTCCATTTTTTGTGTGTTATCTTGCATTTTTGAGAAGATATGAACTCTTCTGCTTGCTCATCCCTGCTCTTTTTAATGAAGTCTATGAGGCTGAATGAAACATCTATGAAAGCCTTGATTCTGTTAGCTACATAAAGCACCCCATTTACAGTAAATTAGGATAATGAAGATCTGTACAAATTGTTCAGTAGTGTATGGTTGTGAAGTTGCTAAGAGAAGGACATGCAGAAAACACACATGGAGAGAATAAACACAGCAAGGGAATTCAGCTGAAGTCAACAGATCATAAACAGTTAATCAAACACAGATATATTTTTGGTTATTGTCCAGAGGTAGGAGGATCCAAATATTGCTAAGGCTCATGGGAGATGCTGCCATAAAAAGGTGGAATCTGCCCATCTACTATCAAGAGAAGAAAGACAAATAACCTAATCAGTATCTCAATTGCTTGGACATATTCACTGTTCTACATGTGCACAGTGTATTACTCTGCAAGTCTCAAGTTCAGCTGATGAAAGATGTGTAGAAAAGTGGTAGAAAGGAAGTGCTGAAGCATTGCCTCTAATTGTATTCAGTAAAACAGATGCCCTGGAGAGAAAAATAATTCCCCATGAATAACTTCGTCACTTCAAGTAGATTATTTCTAAAGGTTATGCAGTATTCAATTAAGTTAGTCTGCATCAGAGCCAAGGGAGCCCAGACTGCCATGTACCCCTACTGCAGCCCAAGGCAAGGCAGATCAATGAGAAACCTGATGTCGTCGATTCATCATAGTAGCCCTCTCCATCCTGGGGGACTGCTTTGGAGGAGCAGCCACCTGTCTCAGTCTTGTCCATACCACCTCCTGGAAATGTTCTCTTGGTGATGGCACCCTCCAAATCTTTCCTGAGCTTTCCCTTGGTGAGTGCTAGTTGGCATGGGGCAAAATTCTGTTTCTGTGATAACCACTAGGATAGACCATGCAGCACTTTAACTAGTTTCTTGGTCCTCTCTTGTTTAGTAGTACATACTTAGTCTGCTGTTTGGGGCAACCTCTTTGAATGTTTCCATAAAAAAAGAACAAACTAAAAATTATCTTTCTGATCTTGTTATTGCTCTTGTTTTCTCCTGTATCCTGTGATGCAGGGTGACAAGGGACCTATTATAATCTCTACTTGTCTGGATGTTAGTATTTTAGAAAAGAATAGGAGTGTAGCAGATCTGTTCCCTGTCATATCTGGAAGTTGCTGAGGGTTTCAGTGAAAGAGAGACTTTAACTTTGGTCACACACTTGAAGATAAATTATAAAATAAAACAAAACATAGCTACGTAAGCAAGTGGTTGGGCCTGCCTGCTCAGTAATTTTGAAAATTTCAGACTCTAAGGCTGTGAGTAAAGGTACTTGTAAATGTTAAGGAAAAAAGCCCACCAAGTGTGTCTACAGATATTGGTACGAAACTTTTTGTTCTCCGTAAATGGAAACATGTAGAAAACTCTCTCCTTGCTTTCTCCCTTCAACAGGGAATGCCAGAATCTGAAATCCTACTGCGATGTTCATCAAACAACGGGACAAGGACAATTTTTCCTGACTTTTTTCAGTGTAAGGCTATCTCTTTTTAAAACGGTAGATAACTTCCAAGTAATTGTAAAGGATCTCTTGAGAGTGGCCTTTAAAGGTCACTTTAACCCAGTGTAATGTAATTAAATGAATTACTTGGAAACATGTTTGAAATCTCATTAACCACATTTATATCTGTCACGCAGAAGTTTACTCATATATCAATACCAGATACACTGGAGTTAGGTCAAAGTCTTCTAAGAAGTAAGCGAATGTAAAATAATGTTTGTTTTGTTTTTAATATGGTACTAGGGAAAGGAATTATCTCTGAATTATTCTAGTTTAATCTGCACAGGCAAAAAACATTCCACATTTTCGTTTTCTGTAAAATCTGAGTAGAATGCAGGAAAAAACCTAAATTCTATCCCTTTTCACTCTCTTACAATCATGTAATCTACAGGTCTGTTGACAGGGCAGGTTGCAGGCACTCCAACACACTACAGAGTTCCCTGGCTGATGTTGGAAAATGCAGTGGGGCCTGACATAGGAAGAAGCAGGTTTTTCTGTATTTTAAATAATTTTTAATAATACTGGGTCACATACCATGCAGCTTTCTTAGCTAATTTATGCATTGCAAAAAAACCATGCCTCTGTATGGTTCATGCATCGTGTCTAGTATATTCAAGTTTACTGTCTTTTCTGTAGGTTGATAGACTGCACTTGCACCTCAGTTAGACTGCAAGTTCACTGCAGAAGGTTTTATGTAGCTTGATTTTTCCAGGATGTGCCAAATGCTCTTGCTGACAGTTTAAATTGTCCTCATCCATTTTCATCAGAGTTGCAGACTGTATTTGCCATGGTGTAGTCAGATAAACTGAGACAGAGAAGTGACCTGGAGTTTGCCAGAAGGAATGAGTGGTGAAAGTTGCCTCAGAAATATTTATTCTGTGAGTCACTCCAGCAGTGTGTCCCACACTCACTAGTCTATTGCTGTTAAGTGTGGATTTTCTTAATGCTGTATTTGTTTCCAGAGCCATGGGGGCATTTCATGTCAGGAATATGTCTCAACATTTAGCTTTGATGATGGAAGTTGTTAGCCTTTATGATTTGAAAATAAATCTTAGAATCATATTTACATGGCACACAGCAGTGGCAGGTAAAACTTTCTGAATTTTAATATATGGCAATAGTCTTATGCTTCCCTGGGATATGGAATAGGAATGTTACAGTGTTTGACACAGACATTCAGTGACATCTGTGAGAAAGTAATTCTCAAATCTGTTGAAGATATATTATGTGGAAATAAAGCGGTCAAATATTCTAGGGACAACTCCAGTCACATTTGTTACACTGACAGGTAGAAATGCTGCCTGATACTTAAGGGCTCTCTCAAAGTTTCCAGAGAGTAAGGGACGGATTTGTATCAAATTTCCTGACCTGGAGTCAGCAGGATGTGGGCTACAAGCACCAGTATGTGGAATGGTACCCTGCTTTGTCCCGAGCACAGGGAAATTGTTAAGTACTTTCTTTTCTTTCCCTGCTGACCAGACTTTTGCTTCTGCTCTGTGGTTTTTTGTAGTTTTTTTTCCCACCAGAATTATCACCAGCTTGTAGGTAGCAGAAACTGGACATATCTAATCAGAAAACATATATAAATTAAAGGTTCAGACCCAATTTATTCTTTTGTTTTGGTGCTTGTTTTACTAATGTATTTGTTTTAATAGCAACTAAAAATTAATGTTTGAAATAGGTAAGTATTATAAAACCACTTTGGAAAGAGGAGTTCCTTTGCTCAAATGGCAGCTTCTGTAATTAACCAATTTATGATCTTTTAAAACATGGATATTCCATCTCTATTATCTCTGCGAACAGTCACTAAAACACAAGGATACCAGCAGAGCTCAGCAAACTGGATTAGTGTATCATGGAATGATGAAAAAAACCCCAGCAAAATCAGAAAATTGTTACTGGGTTTTTTTTCCATTGGTATGATTTTTTTGTTTGCTTTTTTTCTTTTATATCACCATATAAGGCTCCAAATCCCTGTTTATCATCCCAGCTTGTCATCCAGTCTCCTCCTCTCAAACAAACAGTGATGAAAAAGTATAGAACCTGCAACCCTTGACACTCCCTGAAAAGGGACGTTGGGAACAAGTGCTCCTTTCCAAAGGATGCCTTACCAAATGAGAAAATGAAGGGATGAAACCTTGCCCACCTTGACTTTGAGCCCAGGTTGCTTGGACTTGGGTGGTCTTTCTGGGTCTCTTCCAGCTCAGGATATCCCATGATATATTGAAAGAAAGGATTCCCCCTTTCCTGGGCAGCAGAGAGAGAAGGCTGACGTTAAAAAGAAAAGGAAGTGATGAAGGTCTGTGTCCCTGGGGAAGGAGCAGAGCCCGTGCAATGTCCTGGGAGCTGTGCCGTGGGGCCGATGGCATCAGCCGCGCTCCGCGTGCGCACGGCCAGGTCAGCGCAGCCCAGCTCTCTGCTGGGGCAGGGAGGGAGTGATATACTGCTTCCAGTTCACTGGGGCAAACAGAGCCTTCAGCCTCTCTTTCCCAGCCTAGTCCGAAACAGAAGACAGCTGAGAGAAGCTTGGCCCTAGTCCCATCAGCACAAAGGCCATTCCCCTGGGCTGGATGGAGCACCTTGCCTGCGTTGCACAGGGGAACAAATGTGCTCAAGGGGAAGGACACCCACAGCTCCCGACCCACCCTGCTCCCCCTGGCATTCCAAAACAATCAGATGGCATCTGCTCTGTTTGGAACACCCTCTACATAAATGTATAAACATAAAATATACATATTTTATTTCCATATCTATGGAAATATTTTCAAAACTTTTTTTTTTCTGTAAGAAATTTAATTTGCTCCACTTCATGCTTATTTATAAAAGTTCACCTAATAACTAAGATTAGTTTGATTCAGTCATTCTTAAACTCCTACAAATAGCTGGGGGGAAAAAATGAAATTCATGACTGCATTTTTGACAGGTTGTCTTCATGCATTGTATTTGCTGTATGTATTGAATCTTACAATGCATATTTTGTTATTTAAGGGTTGCCCCTGATTCTTTAAGCTTTTTGTCTAATGCTATTGAAATATGCTTTGTGCATGTGCTTACGCAACTTCACTACTTATGAAAAGAAATTTGGTAACCAAATCTTAAATCTTGAATTATGCAACTTGTGAACTGTTTGTGATTTAATGTGGCCAGGAAATAAGTGTAATTTTACACATATACATCTAAAACAGCCTCTGAAAGTGGAAAGAATTTATTTACCAGTTTTGAAGTGAAGCTTAACAACTGTATGAACAAAGTAGCATATTACTGTTTGCAGCTACACATATCCCTTCTTATCTTGAATTCCTTAACCTAAACGTTGAATCAGCCTCAAATTTTGTGAACTAGAGGTGTACAAATAATTAAAAATACAGAAATTCAAATACGTGAAATTGAAAAACTAGATTTAATGTCCAGAAAGTCATAAAAACACTGTGAACTTCAATTTTGCTGTCTGAGTGTCTACATGAAATTTAGCCTAGAAACTCCAAGGTTATTAAACACTTGGGTCTGAAATTAATTTTATATTTAGCACATTATAATACAAAATATGCTGTGTTCAGTGGCACAGTTTCTTAACGGCTAGAAAGGGTTCACTGATGTAAGAGTCATTGATAGCACACTTAAATTGTGCTTGATATCTTACTAATGAAAGGAAAAGACTGTGCTGTGGGAGGAAACTGCTGCTGTATTTCTTCTCAGACCTTCTCTCTTTCACTGAGCTAATGGAGCAATTCTGTGCCTCAGTACAGCAGCAGACATTCCTGTAATTGTCTGCAGTCTCATACTAAATGCTTCATCCAATAAATAACTCTCAGCTTTAAGTCATTTCCTCCACTTCAATACACTGTGTTCAGAGATGTAATTAAAAAGTAGTGCTGATGTCTAACACGAGTTTACCATTGCAAACAGTCATGCACCATCTGGAGGTTATGCTATACAAAGAGATTATCTAAAAAGGAAAACATACTGGTATTTGATTTTCCCTGAAAGATATAAAAATAATTTTCTTTTGTTTGCTGTAAATCAGGAGCAATTCCACTGTATACTCATCATAATAGTATATTGATATATGTTTGCATAATAATGTGACTTGTATGACACTGGCTGTGCAGAAGAGATGAAAAATGAAAAGCCAGAAAGAGAAAATAAAGCCAAGCCTTTATTCCTGATCCTCTAAATTTCTTTTTACAGAAGATGTAGAATTTCTTTCTACATCTGTCTGAGAAAAATTATGACAAAGGGGGTTAAAACTTTCTTTAGACTGAGGTAATTGGGTAAGGCCAGCACAAACAAACCCCCCCTCTCCCCCAAAGATTAGTCTTGCTTCATCTGATGTAAAACAATGTAGGGCAGAAAGAGAATTCTTGCAAATTGAGTTTTATCATTGGTCTCATGATACTTAACTTGGTCCTGAAAAAAAGAAAAAGAAGAAAAGTCAACAAAATCTCTGGTTTCTCAAGGGTTGTGAAAAGCTTGCTTTTGTTTTGTTTTGTGATTCTATTACCTCATTCCTGATGTTAAAACAAAAACTGGTAGAATGAAAAGCACATTCTCAGAAGGCAAATAAAAGAATAGATGATTTTTTATTTTTTAGCCTAGAATGTGATTTTGAGGTCATGGCAGAGGAAGTGATATATGGCTTCTACATGCTTTGGTCTGGCCTTATTGAAATATGGCACTGCAGGGTGAAAGCCCCTGGGGTGATTAGGTGTTAGCTGGGCCAACCTCATGTCTCACTGCTGCCAGAAGGAAAAAGCCTCCCCTGCTTCAATTCCCCTCACTCCTGCTGTGCAGCCCCATCCTTCTGTTTGCACAGATTTTGGCATGTGGTTCCACTCTGTAAGCTGATTTCTCTGTCTCTTGGGAGCAAAGACTTCACTCTCTGCATTGGATTAACTTTCTCTCACGTTACCAAGCTGATCTGCACCACCACAGAGACTGAGCGGGGCAAGGGGGGTGTGGGGGAAGCACTGGGAATATTTGGCTTGGGAGCAAAGGGTTAAAAAAGGAGCTTTCTAGTTCTGAGGGTAGAAAGCAATTAGATTCCATTGCAATAGCTAAAAACTTCACCCCGAGAAGCTCGAGCCACCTGACTTTAAACAAAGTCAGTAAATCAATAAAGCCTTGGTGCCTGCTGCTGATAGGACACTTATATTGGGTTCTGATGGGGTTTCTGACTCCTTCCTCTTTGCCTTCTGACATCTTCTCCATGTATATCCCTCAGTGAACCTGCCCACAGAGCTCCTGGCCATTTTCTCTGTAGCGAGGAAAATATTTTTCTGGTGACCTTTCTACATACAGCTTTCATGGTAGCTGTAGAGTTAGTAAAACTATTGTAAGAGAACTTTGAGGTAGGGTTATTAATGTTTATTTTCACTAAAATATAGTCTTACTGAAAAAACCCAAATTATTTACAAGCACTAAATAGGGAAATCTGAGGAAAATTGTATTCCCCAAATACTTTTTCATTTTAAAACAAGACTACTCATGCAAAGTAAAATAAAACAAAAAACCAAAACAATAAACTTGCAATAGATTTCACATGCTCCCAGACAAAAAATGTGTCAGGTATAGAAACCTTTCTTAGTTCAGCTTTTAATATTTCATTTATTCTCCTTTTTCCCTCATAGAGAACACTATATGTGTTTGAATGTCTTTGGAGATTGATTTTTCACTTCAAGAAATAAAAAAAAAAGGCATGGTTGTAAAAATTTGAGTGACCTTGAAAATATATTGATAAATGGAGAGCATGTACTAATCCTGCTCTTTGAGAGATTATTTTCAGCTGCCTTGTCAAGTTGGGAATTGCAACCACTAGACTAGTAGCAGAGTTTCAGATCTCATTTCAAAGACATTCAAATGAAGAACTGCCAGCTGTGACACATGCCCTTTTATTATCCTGCAATTGATTGGTATCTTGCTGGAGGCCACAGTACCTGTGAAATATTATGATTCTTTTAAACAATCCTAGCTGCTTATGCTTTAAACAGCATGGTACTTATAATGGCAAATGGCCAAAAAAAAAATCTCTTATTCTAATCTATCATTCATTCCCAGATGTATAGATACCATGAAAGTCTATTCAGGATGTACATACAAACATATGTATACATATATAACTGGCCATATATATGTGTGTGTGTGTATATAAGGATGTTTTAAAGCTCCTTTGTACTGACACAAGCATTTTAGAACATGTCTTGGAACAGATTTGGGTTTTTTTCAAGTCTCTAAAAGGATAAGAGAAAATCCTGGACAATATGTCCAAAATGAATGATCCTTCTATTATCACTACTCATGCTATAGGGAAAGTGTGAGAGAATAAACCTCTGGCAGTAATTGTACATGTATGTTTCAAAAATACTTTTCCATTTGTTCCAGATAATATATCCATACAGGTCTCTCTAAAAGAAAATTTTAGAATGGCCTGGGTCGAAAAAGACCTTAAAGATCATCTAGTTCCAACCTCCCTGCTGTGGGGAGGGACACCTTTCACTAGACCAGTTTGTTCCAAACTCCATCCCACCTGGCCTGAGCATTCCAGGGATGGGACATCCACAATTTTCTGAGCAACCTGTGCCCCTGCCTCACCACCCTTATGGTAAAGAATTTCTCCCTAATATCTAATCTAAACATAGTATCTTAATTTGAATAACTTCCCCCTTGTCCTGTCACTACCTATTTTATAAATAGTTGTTCTTCAGCTTTCTTACAAGCTCCCTTCAGTATTGGATGGCCACATTTAGGTCACTCTGAAGCCTTCTGTTTTCCAGTCTAAACAATCCAATTTATCTCAGCCTTTGCTGGTATGGGAGGTGCTTCTTTCCTCCTCTGGGCTCACTCCAGCAGGTCCCTGTCCCTCCTGTGCAGGGACCCCAGCTCTGGATGCAGTGCTCCAGGTGGGTCTGAGCAGAGCAGAGCAGAGGGGCAGAATCCCCTCCCTGCCCTGCTGCCCACGGGGCTCTGGATGCAGCCCAGGACACGTTTGGCTCTCTGGGCTGGGAGTGCCATGGCCAGGGCATGTCCAGCATCTCACCCACAGCACCCCCAAGCCCTTCTGGGCAGGGCTGCTCTGGGGCTGTTCATGCCCAGCCTGTGCTGATACCAGGGGTTGATCTGACCCAGGTGCAGCACCAGCACTTGGCCTTGTTAAACCTCATCAGATTCCCATGGACACACTTCTCGAGCTTGTCCAGGTCCCTCTGGATGGCATCCCATCCTTCAGAACTGCCAACAGCCCCACTCAGCTTGGTGAGAGTGCACTGGATTCCTTTATCTGTGTCATTAATGAAGATATCAAGTAACACTGGTCTCAGTACAGACTCCTGAGGGACACCACTTGTCACTGATATCCCTCAGGACTCCAAGCTGTTAACTTTAACCTCTGGATGTGACCACCCAACCATTTTCATATCCAACAGTCCACTTAGTGAAGGCATCTCTCTCCAGTTCAGACAAAAGGATGTTTTGGGGGGACCATGTCAAAGGCTTTACAGAAATCCAGAATAAATGACAGTTGTATCCCTGCCCTTGCCCACTGATGTAGTCAGTCTGTCATAGACGATCACTGGGTTGGTTAGGCAGGACTTGAAGTTTCACTATTAGCATATATTTGAGTCTGAAGACAAACTTAATAAACACAGGATTAGTTCAATTCTGAGTAATAGAGTTGCTCCTTTGCCAGAGAATTAATATGAGAAAAATGCTTGATGAGCTGTCCTGGTTAATGGCATTGGACTTTACCATCCCTGTTAAATTAAACATCATTTTATAGTCTGCACTTCTAACCCAGAACCCACTTGGTGGCTCAAACTTTCTTGAGCCAAGAAAATGTCTTCAAGATTTGATTTCAAGAGCAAAAGTGGATGCTTAATGTTTACCAGATGATAATTTATTAAACAATTACAAGCAAAAAATGATGGAAAGCTGGCTTAAGCTGTGCTCCATTCTTTGTTGAAGAGAGTTTTATTGAATGGCAAAGCACTTGGAGATCATCCACTTAAAAACAGAGGTCTTGAAAGGTGCGGCTCTTGAAAGTTGAAAATTATAGTGGTTTGAAGTGCCACTAACTATATATTTACACCTATGAGGAGATTTCCTTTGATTCTGTGCCAATGCTGATTTACTAGTTTTGGCTGGGATAGAGTTAATTTCCTTCATAGAAGAAAAATTATTATGGGGCTGTGTTTTGTGTTTGTCCTGAAAACAGTGTTGGTAATATAGGGACATTTTCTTTAGTACTGAAAGTGCTCACAAAAAGCAAAGGCCTTTTCTCTTCCTCATCCCACAGGATGAAGTGACAGATAAAAAGGTGACATGGGAGGGAACCATGGTCAAATGGTTACATTAAAGTAATCTCAACTTAGTTGCATTGTATTGTAAGATGTTCTTTGATATATACTTTGACAGAACCAAAGAAGTTCATGGGAAGAATTCAGAATTCAGTGCTGGCCCATTTATATCTCTGCTCTGCATGAATCACTTGTTAAAATTAGTCTGATTCTTCTATCTGCACCATCACTTTTAAGACAACGTTGCTGCCAATGGATAAGACATGATCTTAGTTTTCATTCTTAATTATACAATCAAGGTTTTAGTTGAAGGTTATGTATAGTCTTGTATAAATCAGTCTCTTCAGCTCCCTCATGTAATTGCAAAGCTTCACCTCAAAGATCAAAGTCTTGTAGATGAGATCTCTTCACAAATTATTTTTTTAATGTAGAATTGTCATGTGAACGAAAGTGGGGAGGTAACTGAAAGACTTCTATTGGGAAGAAAAAAAAGGGTTAAATCTGCTGCTTGTGAACACACAGCAGCAAGGCTGAAGCAATCAATTTTGCCTTAACAAGCTGTCTTTGATATCTATTTTTAGTTCTGCCCCATAGGCGAAGTAGATAGAAACACCCTTAGAACAGAAATATTTCCTGCATATATAAGGCAAATATCAGTCCTGTGAGGACCTGTTTGGAGTTGCCTGGAAAGTTTATACATACTGTGCCTGTGCAATTACTTTTTTACTACATTTTGAAAGATTAACTGAAAATGAAATATCTACAAAAACTTACGTGGAATTTTCCATCCTTTTTTCTCAGCTCTTCTCGTCAGTTTTGTTGATATAAATTTATGAGACTAAAAAATAATCTCTTTGGTCTCCTAAAAGAGGTGATTGATGTGTGAGTAAGTGAGATCCGTGATGCATGACTGACACGGACCTTGCTGATCCTCATGGCACACGCACTGGAGGGAGGTTGTGTGCATAGATGGTGAGCAATTGAGCTGCAGACATCCAGATAACTGCACAGCCCTGCAGTCAGCACCCAAACCAAGCTGGTCTGACAACACAAACCTGGGTGCAGAGGGAGGGAGATTTCTCCATATGGCAAGCTAGTGTAGAGAGAAACTTGAGACTGGTGAGATGTGAAGGGTGAGGAGACCTGAAACATCACAGTGCTAATGGACAGATAAAGAGTCGACAGAATGCAGGGAGGCAAAAGCCTCCATTAGGGGGAGGGGTAAATGTCTTATAGCCCTAACCTGTCAAAAGCAGATTTACCCAAGTATGGCTTATTTTCTTCTCTCCATTTTTTAAAATGAATTTTTGCTTTCCTATACTTTATAGAACAGTGGTAATATAGAACTATCTAGAAATACCTTATGTGCTTTCTAAAGAAACTTATGTTTCCAGCTGCTGCCAGTGTTAGAATTCTGGGATTAGAACAGTGACTCCACCACAGTGGTTTTCACATGGTGATCTAGTGTCACCTTCCGTCTTATACCAGAGAGCAGACATAAAACATAGACAAAAGTGCATGCATATCTTTGGTCATAACATCAACTTCTTGTCATGCTTTAACCCCAGCTGGAAAATCAGCCTCGTACAGTTGCTTACTCTCTCCCTCTTGGAGGAACAGAGGAGAGAGTCAGAAAGGTAAAGATAAAAAAATAATTCATGGGCTGGGATAAAGAGAGTTTAATAGGTAAATCAAAAGGCACATACTTCAAGCAAAGCAAAACCATGATTCAGACACCACTCCCCACAGGAAGGTAGGTAGATGTATTTTATGTTGTATTGTGCTATTTGAACATTTTCAAATTGCTCATATCCTTCTGAAACTGCATAATATTCAGGATTAGTAAGCTGGTTTTATCAAAGTTACACAAATTCCAAACTTCATAGACCTTCCTGCCAGATTTGTAACATATTTCAGTATGGTAGTAAGTCTGCCAGCTCAGTTGCTAACAAAGATGAATAAACATTTCTACTAAAATTCTGCTGTTTTGACCAAGAAATCAGGCTTATACTTAGTCATATACCAAGTTTTTACCCTCTTTGCATTATCTAAGGCAAGGGTGCAGGTCTTTGGTAATGCCTAGTTTAAGGTATATGAGTCTAAAATGTGATCTATTATCAAAATAAAGATGAAAACAATCTCTACTCTCTTTGTGACCAGATACCCTTTTTACCAGAATGGAGGTGGCTCAGAATTTATTTTTGGAGGGGTGAAAAGGATCCACAGGACTGAAGAAAGTTTTGCTTGTGAATCTTACCCATAATAATCTTGGAAACATTGCTAAGGTAACATTCTGTGATTCTGAAATTTCTGTGTATTAGGTTCCACCTTCTGATACAGCTGGAGCTTCAAGTATCCAGAATGCCCCTAACCTATATAAACACCTTGACTAAGCTTTTAATATGTATGCAGCTTTAGAAGGTCCCTCAATAAGTTAGTATTATTTTCAGGGGGTCAAAGCATATTATCATGCTCTTCCAACTTCAGATAATTTAATAAATTAATGAATGCATTTAAGGCCCCAATATGCAAAGGTAAGGACTCAACATAGGCATTATCCTTTCTTCATTGCTGAGGTGACAAACAATTGCCATCATGGAGCATGTCTCCTTAGAGTGGAGGTATGCACAAATACATCTCGAAATCTGCTGAAATGTTGTTTATTGTTATACCTTCTGGTGATTTTCACCTAAAAGGAGAACATTTGATTCTCTAACACAGAAATAGGAGTCTTCAACCCTTAGTGACAGAAGAGACAGACAGAAACTGTGATCAGTTCTCACCGTTCTTTCTCAGCAGATCTGTTGCTCTGTTTGTATTATCACTGGGGAGAGAGGGTGAGGCAGGTGCTGTCTTCAGGGTCTGTGCCTTAGAAGTACCTGTCTGCTCCAGGTTTGCTATCTGGAGTTGTGTTTAAGGAGCACTGATATTTGAGAATTGTGTGCAGAATACGCCCAAGCACAAGCAGGTAAAATCTCGTTGTCTCAGTATTCAAATCTCATGTGTACCACTATGTTTTAACAGAGGGCCAAAGGGCCACCTGAACATTTTAAAAATCCAGGTAGTATTAGGCAGACTCATGCAAAGCAGCTAGAGAGCCTTCCAGAGACTGCCAATATGTGGAGATAAGGAGCCTGTGGCTGGGAGCTCTGGGCATTGACAGAGAGCCCCAGGAGCAGGAATGAGCAGCTACTGCCTTTACTGTATTTCACAGACTTGTAAGAGCTGTGGGGCGAGGGAGAGGGCAGAAGGGTTGTCCTATAGATGTATTTTATTTTATTTTTAACAGGAAATTAATAGGCTTTGAAAAGTTTAGTTTGTCTACTTTCCAGGCAGTTAAACTTTCCCATGGTCCAGCCTTACATTCACTGAATTTGTTGTTTTGTTTTGCTTGAAGAAGCCACTGATCTGTGAGGCTGCATCAACAGAACACAAATATTGATTTGCTTTAGTTTTTGTGGTGTCACAGAGCGGCTGATAGGAAAGTGAGTATTTGATATGGCTGTTCTAATGAAGACAGGCTACTTGTGCCTTTTTTTCTAGAGAGAAGAAGTTTTTAGGTGATAGGATTAGTTAATTTTCACTTTGACCTCTGTGGTGCTTAGACAAACAAACTTTAGTATTGGAGTCTAGAAGCAGATTAGCATGTTCATTAGGCTCAAGATAAGTGTTTTAAGCTATCGTTTTCAGCTTCACTAAAGGTTGTTGCCATAAGAAAGGTTTATGAACAGGACTATAGGTTTGGGACAGGCTCCTGCAGAGTCAGGGCACTCTACATGGTGAAAATCAGTGTTTCACATCTGCTGTGTGTTTTGGAAAATCTGTGAACTTTCATGAGTTTCCAAGCACGGAACGAAGGAGAGAAGCCAGAGGATTTGATCCCTGTCATAGCATGCTGTGGCCAGAGTTGTTGCAGAAGGGATATAGATCCAAGGCAAAATCCTCTATAAGGTGGTGAGAATGGTGGTAGAGGGCAACATTCATCACTTTTTAATTGGTTTACTAGAATAATACACTAAATTTCTGCAAGGAAATATTTCATTATTTAAAATTAGAGCTGTGGGAACTCAGTGGGTGGGGGGAAATATGCCTGGCAAGAAACTTTCATTTGTTTTGGTTTTGCTTTTTCTTTTTTCAAGAAATTGAAAATATTTTTCAACTCTGTGAAGCTCAGCACAGCCAAAATAAAGCCAACAGAGATGACAAATAAAAATATCAAAACTGTTTGTTAGAGAGCCAAAGAGTGAGTATTTTTTGTCATCATTGCAGTAGGTCATATGGAATAGAAGGGTGTAGGCATTACAAACATGACCTTTAATTGTTCTTGAGAGTTCATTTTTTTTAATAGCACAAATCAGGAACTTATTTCTGGTGAATTAATTTTTCAAAATAATTGCCTACTTCCACCGAACCCTTCCCATGTCGAGCATTTTCCCGTGACAAGCCTTAATTTGATTACATCATTCAAATTATCAAACTCTATTAAACATTGAGTCTTTGCCAAATAAGACTGTATATACAATAATTTGATAGTTTCACAATCAGGGCCTCAAGGGTGTCTCAATTTTCAAAATCCATTCATGGGTTTTGTAGTAATAGGGATAATGGTTTTAAGCTAGATAGGGTAAATTTAAACTAGATATTAGAAATAATTTTTTTATGATGAAGGGGTGAAACACTGGTACAGGTTGCTCAGAGAGGTTCTGGAGCCTCTTCACTGAAAACATTCAAGGCCAGGCTGGACTGGGCTCTGAGCAACCTGCTCTGGTTGAAGATGTCCCAGCTGATTGCACAGAACTTGGACTAGAGGACCTTTACTGGTCCCTTCCAACCCAAACCATTCTGTGATTCTTCAATTTTCCTACCACCAGAATCAAGCTGCAGAAAATATATTTCAGAAAGACAGGTATCATTTAAATCTCATCCTGCAATTTCTTTTATTAAATAGAAACAGAGGTTTTGTTCAAAGACAAAAACCTAATCAAGAATGGGATCATGTAAGCGTCCTGAATCCCACAGCCTAAGAATGTTATTGAGTGTAAGTACTGGAATCAGATAGATACTTCTCGGGAAGAGACAAGGAGTTTGTGGGTGTATACTTGCAGTGATTGCAGCTGCAGAAAAAGCACTAGTATCCATCTGGAGTGTGCCTCACTCAACATACATGAATTTACCTTCCCAGACAACAGAGTGATTCTGAAAAATTTGTTTCCTTGAGAACTCTTTCCATTGGCTAAAGGCTTATAGGAGTATTACAGAAAATCCCTGCAGGATTCTGAAGTGTCACATAAGCAAAAATGATGTATTTAGGCAGCAGTGGTGGAATGCACCTTACCCAGGCAGATCTCTAGCCATGGTATCTTGAGCATCTGTGGCTGTTAAAATGGCCTTTGAAACTTCTTGGCCTATAGTTCACAACACAGTAACAAGTCTGGTCAGTGAGACAGAGTCATGCACACTTTCCCCTGTGGCTGTCCATACTGAGTTACACAATTACAGGAATTACAGAATTACAGGAATGCAGCCGTTTGAAATTTCTGCCCTTCTGTCGAGGTCACCACATTGACTACAATGAAAGATTTTTGGCTTTAAGACAATGGTCTCCCACAGCATGAAATAGGATGAAAGTCAAAATTTCACAGTCATAATAGAGTCTGTTAGTTTATCAGTTCCTACAGATTCAAACAATCCAAGCCTATCCAGGAAAATATTCTTAATATGATAAATAAAAAAACAAACTAATGAGAGCTGGATAATGCAGTGAAATTTACTTTAGTTTTATAAAAAGGTACTGCAATGGCATCTTTAAAAAGTGATAAATATCTTTCATATCTTTAAATGCCTTTAGATGAATCACAGTTCAGATTTTTACAGTTCAGATATTTACAACTTTGGAAAACACAGATGAATCAGAACCCAGAGAAAACCTTTCAGAAAAGCATTTCAGTAACTATAGTATGGAAAGTTTATTCAAGAATTGATTGGTCATGGCAGGGAAATACATGAATGTCCAGAATAAATGGGTCCCTGTCAGAAGTGTGGGTTTTGTTTTTGTACACTACTCACTGTGCTAGTACAGAGCAGCATGTGCTCAGTGTGCATTGTTGTTTCCCCACATTTGACTGTTGATAAATAGCACAATTCCAACAAGTCCTTAGAGATCCATCCCTTACCACAGATGAGCATTTTTTAAAAAGCAGGAAATAAGACATAGACTTTTAAACACATTTATTTATCATGCTACCTGATAAGACACTTTAATCATCTTCAAAATATTTATTTGGGAAAAAAAAAAGCTTGTTCAATATTCTGTATTTTTTGTCTCATAATTAAGTAGCATATTAGGACATTCACAAAAGGCATTGAGTTTGTCGAAGAGGCTGGTACTGAGCTGCAGCCTTTCTTGAACCATTTTTCAAAAGGGCATTTCTACTAGAGGAATAGATTCTGTGTTGCTTTGAGAGATCCATTAAAATAAAAAATCTGGCTCATGGAGCCTGGTGCTTGCTTAATCCTAGTGTGGCTACCTAACAATAGATTAAAAATAGGCTTTTTATATGGAAATACAAATTGCCATCATGGAAGGAAATCTTTCTGCTTTGTCAGTGTTATTTTGAGTAGATTATTTTATGAGCGAGGTGTTACTTGGTTGGGGTTTTGTTGTTTTGTTACTTGTTTTTTTTTAACACAACATGAAACTCAAAAAGGCGTTGGCCCTTTATTTTAAGTGGAGGAACTGAAATATAAAGTTGATACCATCTAAAATTGCTGCAAGCTGTCTGCTAAGTGAAGGCTAGAACTGCGTTATCAGGGTTCTAAAATTAGACGTATATGTTTTCATTTCTGCTTTGGCTTTTTCATAAGTATACTGACATTCAAAATGCTGAGAGCCTCCTGATTGCACTAAGACAAATGTAAGTTTCATTTCTAAATATCAGTATTATCCTGCTGAAACATAGCTGCCCTGTCCTTGCTGTCTGCACACAGAAAACTAAGGTAGATGATATCTTGGCACTTTCAAAACAAACTTATTTTGCTGATAGAAGCTTTCAGCTGTGCTCATACAATCCCTTGCCTGTGTCATATATGTATGAGTGCTGTACTAAATGTTTTCAATCTAACTTTTTCTCATAGGATTAGAGCAGCCAGGCAGGGTAAAGAGAAACGAAACCCTTCTTCTAACTTATAATTCTCTAGCTTCGAAATGAGGCTACATTTTGCTAAGTTAGCAAGTCAACATTTTTGTTTCCATCCTATAGAAAGTTCTGGGGAAGGACTATGCAAGTATCCTGATTTCCAAATTCACAAATACTTACAGGCATGGAACATGGCCCTTTATATCATCAGTTTCCTCTTTTGTGGCCACCAGCTAAATCGCACATATAGTTTGCCTTTGGATAATAATTTTCTACTCACTTGCTGGGAAGAGGTGCCAAAGAACAGCATGAGACTGATGGTCCTGGAGGCCAGGAGGGAATGAAGGTGCACATGCAATGTCAGCAAGGAGTCTGTACAGTGCCTAACTTGGAGGACCATGTTGAAGATTCCTTGAGTACCTGAGCATCAGAGCCAAATGGGCTTCATCTGGTGATTCAAGCAGATCTGATCACCTAACTGTCCCAAATTGCATTTTAGAGTGTTCAACCCATTAACTCAATATGAAGAAACTTAATATCCACATCCTTTCTCTACCTTGCTGGAGGTTTGTTAAAGGAGTGATGAATATCACTGGTTTTAAAACCTTCCAGTGTTTCTGATATCCCTCAAGAGCACTTTGATAAAGATGCACAGGAGGTATTGTAGGGTGGCAAAGGAAATTTCTTCAATTCAAACTAGAGCCTTCAAAGACAGCTCACTTGGTATGTGTCTCATGGGCAATGTTCCACATGGCTGAATTTATAGAACCCACCAGGCTTAACACAGTTGTAACAAGCAACTACAAAAAGGATGAAGTATTTCTATTGGTATATCTTTTTGTCATCTCTTGTTCTGTATCTTCTCATCATGTCAAGCAAATTTTAGATTTTTAAATAAAATATTATAAAATGTAAGAAAATATTAGTCATGTTCACGCTGAGAAAATAGTCATTAGAAGTCACCTTTGACTTTTTTAAACCGCTTATTTCATTATTTTTGAACAGCCTAATAAATTACTCTCTATCAGGGAATTGAATTTTGGCTTGGAAACAATGACCTTGCAGACCACTCCACATAAATTAAGGTTTGAGAGTGGTTTTCAAGCCTGGTCTTCTGCTGTGCTCAGTTTATACCTCTGATCAGGAGATAACAATGCAGCTGTTTTAAGCAAGTAAAAGAGAATAGTGGAAAAATCTCTGCTTGATTCATGGCGATAGTAACAGATTGTACTACTAATAGAGCAGGATGTTTTGGAACTGAGTGGGTTGTTCCTGAGACGTATGTGAGTTGGGAGAGGGACTCCAGAACAACAGAACTAGGAGGGGTGTAAGAAGATAAAATGGGCTGTGCAAAAGCATACGAGAGTCTTTAAAATATGAAATAGATTTTATCTCTTCTGTTTGTATTGTGTGGCACACAATACTTTAAAGAGGTAACTGAACATTGGGCTGGAAGGTATTTAAGCTCTGAGTGTCTCTTCCTAGCTGATAGGGAATATTCATATCACCTGTGTGAGGAGGGGAACCTGCTATTCTCCAGAGCATTAGAGATGTAACTAACAGAGACACCACTGTTTATGATCTGAATAGAGTCCAAACTCACCTGGTGGATGCAGGAAAGGCTGTGGATGTTGTGTACCTGGACTTCAGCAAGGCCTTTGACACTGTCTGCCACAGCACACTCCTGGAAAAGCTGCAGCCCATGGCTTGGACAGGAGCACTCTGTGCTGGGATGAGAACTGGCTGGATGGCCAGGCCCAGAGAGTGGTGGTGAAAGGTGCTGCATCCAGCTGGGGATCAGCCACCAGTGGTGTCCCCCAGGGATCTGTGCTGGGGCCAGTCCTGTTCAACATTTTTATTGATAACATAGATGAGGGTATTGAGTCTTTCATCAGTAAACTTGCAGATGACACAAAGCTGGGGCATGTGTTGATCTGTTGGAAGGTAGAAGGGCTCTGCAGAGACACCTGGAATGGTTGAATGGATGGGCAGAGTCCAATAAGATGAAGTTTAATAAATTCAGTGCCAAGTCCTGCATTTTGGCCACAATAACCCCTGCAGTGCTGGGGATGGTGTGGCTGGACAGTGCCCAGGCAGAAAGGGACCTGAGGATACTGGTCAACAGCCAGCTGAACATGAGCCAGCTGTGTGCCCTGGTGGCCAAGAAGGCCAATGGTATCCTGGCCTGTGTCAGGAACAGTGTGGCCAGCAGGAGCAGGGAGGTCATTCTTCCCCTGTACTTGGCTCTGGTGAGGCCACACTTCGAGTTCTGTGTCCAGTTCTGTCCCCTCAGTTTGGGAAGGACATTGAGATGCTTGAGCACATCCAGAGGAAGCAACAAGGCTGGTGAGGGGCTTGGAACACAAACCCTGTGAGGAATGGCTGAGGGTGCTGGGGTTGTTGGAGAAAAGGAGACTCAGGGGTGACCTTATCACTCTCTACATCTTCCCTAAAGGTGGCTGCAGTCAGGTGGGGTTGGTCTCTTTCTCCAGGCAGCACTGACAGAACAAGAGGACACAGCCTTAAGCTGCACCAAGGGAAATTTAGGTTGGATATCATGAGAAAATTTTTTATGGAAAGAGTGATAAAGTACTGGAATGGTCTGCCTGAGGAGGTGATGGAGTCACTATCTCTGGATGTGTTTAAAAAAAGACTGGATGTGGCACTCGGTGCCATGGTTTAGTCGAGGTGTTAGGGCATGGGTTGGAATCGATGATCTTGAAGGTCTCTTCTAACCCAGTCATTCTGTGATTTCTTTGAATTCAATGTGAGTTCATTCTACAAATATGCTGGATAGAAGCAAATTAAAATCCAAGAGGATCACCTGGTTTCTTCTCAGAGCAGAGAATATCCCCTACAGTTTTTGAAGTGATCTTCATTTTCAGAATATATAGTCCTCATTCTCCCACAATCCTTTGTAGAAGGTCATGTAACTTATTTTCAGGAAATGGTAAAATTTTTTTTCATAAATGGGTCCCCAGTACACAAAAATGTTCATGTGATGTGTCTGCTCTTGTACAGTGAAACATTTCTGTTTTAAGATGTGCTTTAGCAGGGTGAAAAATTATGGAAATAAAACTCACTGGGTATGTTTCTACATGTTATGGAAACCTTTAAGAGGAGCATAGGCACTGTGCAGACATCTCCATATTGCTCCCAGAATAGAACCCAAGATATTAATAGAAAAATAGCAAATATATACTCTTCATTTCACATTTCAAGGGTTTTTCTGCAATTATGATCAGAAAACATATTCCAAAACATTCTGATTTGAGGTGTAGTTCTCCATATTTAGTATTTGCTTTTTATAAACTTATGACTGGTTATATTTGAACTGTGAGATCAGTCTTGACATTATGATGTGGAACAGGGAAAAGTTAGGGCACATGAGTTCTGTTTGGAGTGAATGACCAATGGTTCCAAATCAGTAGAGGAATTCCCTGAGGTGAATGTGGGGTATGTTTCCTTTGCCTCTAGAAGAGAGCAACAAAACCAGCTCTTGTTCTTAGCTCTTCCAAGTTCAAGCTTATGAAAGAGAAGTTACAGAAGAGTAGTTGACAAGGTCTGTGGTGTCTACCCATTCGGATGGATTTGGGATCTGGGAGTTTTCACTGTGACTGTTGTTTTTGTGATGCTCTGCTATTTCTGGCATATCTTTGGAGCTCACAGCTAATTGTGCACCCAAGGGGAATAGGAAATGCATAATTTTTGGATACAGCAGTTTAGACATGGTTTTTAACTGCTCAAATTCCTCTGCATAGTATGTGTTCCATCTTGCCATGTAGGGTGTTACTGTATATCATCTGTCAAGACAGCACTGAGTAGAATTATTTTAGTGTTTAAACCAGTTATAAATTTAGAAGCTGCTGTGTGTCAGAAGTACTTTTGTTGTTATTGTTATTTTTTTTCAAAGTTGTTGCCCCCTAAGGGATAATTTAAAGAAGCTTCCTGGAAAAAAATAAGCTTATCTTAGTGCACTTATCCAAAGGCACTCTGAGTTTTGCAGCTGTCAATTACTACCACCAAGGAAAAACTGGAGGACAAGTTACCAAATGTATAAAGCTGATTCTTCAAGACAATTTTTTTGTCTTTGATTGAAACTATTAATATGAAAGCAAATCTGGAAGCTAATTTTGCAATAATCTCAAAGAAATTTTGTCTAGAAACAAAAGTTCAGGTTCTGTTTTCTTAATGTAAGAAAAAATAGGGACTGAGACAAACACACATGTTGTTTGCCTACATATCAGTGAAAGTTTAGGTCTCTTAAAGACATATTCTTCATTTGAAATTAAAAGACAACCATGTAATCCATAATATAACCGTTTTGGTCACTGAACAAACTTATCCTATCTTTCCTGCTTGGTTAAAATGAATCCCAAATGGAAAGATGGGAGAACTGAGCCTTAGTACTTTGTGTTCCACTGGTGGAATGGGAAAGGATAACTTGAAGAAGATTTCACAGCCACACAGCTGTCTCCTTTAGTGAAAGGTCTTGCCCCGACTTGGTCTGTTCAGCCCAGAGTTCACAAATTCTCTGGAATTCTCTGAATGGATATAAGATATGGCATCTTTCTCTGGTTGGACAATGGCCCATTTTGGCTCTCAGTGACCTCTCCTCCTTTATTAAGCTTCCATAATATCCTGGGTTTTTTACCGTGGTTGGGATGCACTGCAGGAAGACCTTCCAGCTTCCTGTAGGAAGCTCAGGGCAATCATGAAGATTTGTAGCTTGACTGCTCAAAAACAGAGGTGGCAATCATAGGTTCTGTTGGTTTATAGTTGGGTTGCTAGAAAAATACTTGACTTCTCCTTTTTGAGTAAAGACACATTTAATAAAGTCTAGAAAATAATTTATCATAAAAAAATGGATGTACTAATGACAAACATACAACAAATTATCACTAGAAAACCATAATTTCCAGCATGTAATCACCCTCAATGAAGAGGATTTTTTTTCAAATATATTTATTGGGAATTTCCCATATTGGGAAACCTATGTCCGTTTCCCATCTTTTCACCATGCACAATCTGAGAAGACTCAACTCAGTCTGCTCTATAATGATCTGAAGACAGAAATTAGATTTGTCCAGTCTGAGCAAACCTAGCCTTTTCTCCCTGTCTTTTCTTGTACATCAAGGGAGGCAGAATGCTGTTCATTGGGAAGGTGCCTGAACAGGTGATGAGAAGTCAGATTCTCTGGGCACAAAGCATAATATGCCAAAATATCTACCTAGGTGCAGACAGAATTTAATATAAATAATATTTCAAATGCATTATTATTTATGGCATTTATAGTTTACTAGCATATAAAATTTATTATTTATAGTTTGGTGATATCAGTATATAAGATCCCAACTTCTCCTTGCCTTTCAGACATGCCATCACTGAGTTTGTCTATGCAAGTAAGGACTTTGGTAATGAAAGAGATGAAGAATGTAAGTATGAGCAAATAGTATGGATAGAAGTGGCAGGTGAATGTCTGTGTATCAAACTGCAATAACAAAACTGTCTCTGAATGTTTTATGAAGTCTCTCTCCATGCCCAAAATATCAGATGAGACTGTCCTGAAGTACAGGCTCCATTCAAGTGATTCCCAGTTGATTATGACAACAAATACCACAAAAATATGGTGGAGGCTTTGGGAACTGGAATGCCTTAGAGATGAGACTCAATGGTGAGGCTCTTTCCACAACAGTTGAATTCATGGGTCATTTGTATTCCAAGAAATGAAGATATATGTTTCTTGCCCTGGTTGGGCTTGTTTACTTGGATCGTGCGTGTTGGAATGGATTTTGCCCTTAGATATTGAGTCACTTTAACAGATGTTCTGTTGATTCTGAACAATAAGAGCTGCCAAAACAGAGAAAAACTATGAGAAAACAGCTAACAATTTACTTTATGTGCCGTAAATTATAGAAAAATCCAACAATGAGAAATACAAACACTTAGAATTTTGCTTAGTATATTCTAAAGTCTTTTCAATGATTAAGAGTTTTTAGGGCAAAGTAGAACTTATTTCTGAAAGAAAAAATGGTTAATCTGTCAAATTGATTTTAAGATTTTATTTTGAATCCTTTTGACTGATGAGACTTCTCTGATGGTAGCTATGTCTTGAGAAAGAGCAGGAACTAAAAATTAGCTTGGAGATAAATATAAAACGTTAGAAAATTTGGAAAAACTTCCTAATGTTTGATTGATTCTCTTTTAGAATTTAAAGTTCCAAACAATCTAAATGTCAACTTACGCTTATCACAACCAACTTTACAAGACTCTGTTTTCAATAAATATTTCCCTCGCCAAACCCAAATAAGTTCTTTACATTTGAGCTAATATGTTGTGTCAGGCTCTGGTCCAATGTCAATTCACTCAAGCTAGAAGCCTTCAATATAGAGGCTGAATAACAAACACTAACAAAGCCAGGGATTATTATATTTAACTCTCAGGCATTTTATAACATCAAAAGAAATACCTGGATTCTTCTACAGAGGCTTTGTTTAAAAAAAATGTGGTGAAGTGTTTTATCACTCCTCAAGAACACACTTTGGCTTTGGAGGAATATTTGGCAGAATTTTTTATTGGTTTAAATGCATTCATGACTGACATAAATTACTATAATGAATGTTCCAGCATTTTCCCTCTGGTTACAGGGGAAAGAAGCAATGTCTCTGCTCCTCTGCTGCATTACATAAAAAAGTTGGATAGCCAGGAATGGGTGTTAGAACAGTTCCCAGTACTGGTGCAGGGACATTCTGTACTGTGCTGCCTTCAAAGGCTTTAGGGCAAAGTTTGGCATTTTTGGACTACAAGAAGGAACCTAATTTATTCCCTTCCACAATTACTGATATGCTACATTCATATAAGGTATTAATGGTAACAAAGGCTTTGCCCTAAGAGGTGCTGAGCTTTCTGGACTTGTTTCAGCCATGTGCCTACAGTCAAGAGGAGGCATAGACTCCTTGCCTTCAGCTTAACTACCCTGATGAGTAGAACAGCATACCCACAGCCCTCAGGTAACTTGAACAAATTAGATCTCCAATAAAATGATTATGAGCAATCAGGAAGAAAGCTGAGGGGGAAGCAGGAAATAAGCTGATATTGGACTGATGTAGAGCGGGACTGAATGTAGCTCTGATCTTAGAAGGAGAAGGGACTGGTACAACCACACATGTGAATTGTGAATCCAAATGTGAAGTTGTTTTCGCCTGAACACATGATGACTGTATATATGATGAAGAAGAAATGCTCACATTGGTGGCAAAGGAAATCAGTTGACAGACACTCCTGTGACAAATGAGAGAGTGCTGACAACTCACTTTTTATCTGCATTTCATTAAGATAGACTATGCTGAAAATGAAAACGTATTTATATTTCCATAGAATAACTTACTGAAAAATTAGATGAGAAAAAAACTTGACTAGCTTCCCTGGTATTCGGGACACATTTGGTTTCTGGGGCGTTGGCTCAGTTGTTTTGCAGGGGAAGACCTTGCACACAAGACTGGATGTGTATGGTAAGAATGGTAAACACACAAACAATAACACCAGATGTAGTCTCACACAGATACACAGTCAGCTTGCCCAGTTGGTTCAAGTTGCTGAAAAGTAACGTGACACCAACAAAAAGGAATGAAATCAACACCTTAAGTTGGTTTGAGATGCAGCTGCTGGGTGTTGATGCTTAAGAGGGTGCAGCCATGCTGCAGTCCAGGCTTAGCTTGGCTTACTCTGTTCTGTAATGGTGACAAATATGGTCAAGATATTAAATATTCTCAGCATCACGACAAAAATTTGGATTACAGAAATGTATTTGGTTGTGCATTGAATTAATAATGTACAGTAATTGAGAAAAAATGTATATCATGCCTTATAACTGACACCAGACATTCAAGAAACAATACAAAGAATTTCTAATGAACTATTTTCTTATGAAATCACAGCGCTCAAGGTGGCTGGAAGATAAAATTTCTGTTATTTCTGTTAAGGTAATTTGTTCCATTTAAATTAGAACAGATAGTAAAGCTGTCCAGTGAAATAAAACTTTGCAAACATTAAAATTCATGCCTCATGGAGTATTTGATGTTGATGATATTAGATGATGATGATGATGATGATGATGATGATGATGATGATGATGATGACCATGATGAACATTGACATTTCAGGAGAAGCTGTTCATTTTTCAGATTTATTATATTATGTGGGGCTTTTTGCAATATTAAGACAATAAAAATATTAACTGATAGTCAACTTAAAATACTTATATTACCAGACTTACATATTTTCATCTGTTGAAACAGCAACATTTTTGTGATATGATCAGACTAAAAGTATCAGTCAGCATGTAATGTTTAGTTTTCAATGAAACTGGACTTTCCTATGGGCAGGAACTGTTTCACTGAATTTCTGATTATCTGTCCATAACAGAAAGCCCCTAGAGGATTCACCAGAATCTGTGCCCTGCTACAGACTACCAGAAGGAGCAATCCTCCAAAACAAGGTATTTAATGGTCTTCCATTAACTATTTTATCATTACCTTATAGTACTTGCTTAACATTGAAACTCTCCTGATTATATTGCTTGGGTTAAAATTGTGAATTTCTGCAGGAAAGATAAGAAAACACTAAATTAGTGGTCTAGCTTCCAAAACTCAAATAATTATCTTATTTAAAACTGTGAATTCACAAATGTAATAGATCATGAACCAGAATACATCTCTAGTAAATGCAAACAGTAGGGGAAAGACATGGAATGACTCTCTTATCATAGTTTAGTCCCATAACATATTTTTTTTGCATTTTTTATCTCGAAACCAGTGACAACAGAGAGCTGTTTCAGGACCTCAGCAAGAGTCCTGCATTTCCATTCAGGCTTTGCTTTTAAAGCAATACAGGAGAACACGGTGGAGACTCCGAAGAAGATCCTGCACTTCTTATGAGTTATGAAAAGATGCCTGAGCTATGAGCAAAAAATGGAAGGAAGTGGGATTCCCTACTGCAGGGAAGACTGAGAAAAAATGTAAATGTATAAATGCAAAAGATTGTGGAGGGAGATGCAGGAGAGGCAGGAGATCCTGTTCCAAATACCTTTTAGTACCTATCTGGTGTTGTAGGCACAAACTGCAAAGGAGGTTCATAATACACTCTGGAAAAAGTGTTAGGGACCAGAGCAAAGCAATGGAAATGTTTTTGTAGAAAAACTGCAGAGATTGCCTGACTGAAGCTTTGTGAGAACAGGTTGGGCAGATTCTGGCCAGATGCCATGGGCAGGACCAGGCAATCTGTGCAGAGCCCTTCTGTTGCTTGCCTCTGTCTGTAAGTGATTCCAAACCACAGGTGTGGCTTTTCCTGTCCCTGGGAATGACCAGTGCACAGAGTCTTTCTCATTCTATGTTCTCAGTCTAGTTCTTCTGTGTCCTAGAAAACCAGACAATGTGCAGTCGGAGGCAGGTTTTGATGCAGAAATGAGTTTTAGAGGGCATGTGAAAGAAAATGTGTGAAGGTATGAGAGAGCAAAGGGAAAGGATAGTGCCAGCCTGGAAGCTACAGCACCAGCAGGATAGCAGGAGCGTTGGGATGGGTTGTGGAGGGCAGTTGCAGTCAGTGTATCTCTGCAGCCTTCGTGAGCTGCTATTGCTGCTCGTGCTTCCATTTGTGCCCTGACCCAAACTAGAGGGCAAATGGCCACCACTTTGGACTCTGTCACTGCATAATGCCAACTCATGTCCACATGGCTCATGGTGTATGGAAAGTGGGTGCATGACTGGGCTTCCCCAAGGTTCCTCTGTAACTTTATTAAGAGCTGGTTGATCGAGCCAGAACTGTGATTAGTTGTAGGCTATTTTTTCCTGGTTTAAGTTGTCAGCAAGTTTTTGTCCAGGAGATTCATCATATGTAAAATTCCTAACATCAAGGGATGTATAAAATGTTGGTACTGTTAGCTTGGGTACTTCACTGTGCCCTGGGTTGTAGCTCTGGTTTTAGGAGGATGGTTTTATCTGAGTTATTTATGTGTTTACCTCAGTTTCGCCTGGTTTTCTCTAACAAGCTGTGACATTGTAACTCCATTAGAAGAAACTTTGCAAAATGTCCTGCAATGTGTAGGAAGGTTCCACACAGGATTATTTTTTAAATTTTATTACTCAGAATAGATCCCTTTTAGCAAGGAGGCAAGATTTTGTGTGAGGAGGAATGTTTTGTTTTCCCTTCATACTGCTCATATGATCATTTCAAGATGAAGATTTCCACTTAGTACTTGGCAATTAGATAGACAGACTCTTGAAAACTGTTAGAACCATAACAGGAATGTCAAGATGCTCAGATGGTGAAAATGGACATCTCTTAAATTCAAGTAAGTCGTATTTTGGAACTAAATTTATTATTAACAGAGTAATTATGTTGCAATATCCACAATCTCATAAAAAGTTACTGAAGAAAATTCCTGTAGTCACTCATGTGTATTCCAGGAAGGCTGGCTATTGGTCCAGAATCACAGTGGAAACGAATATCTCTATAACGATTAAGAGCCAAAGAATGCATATATTTGTTCCTTTAAAACATCTGATTTTTATGCCAGTATTTTGAAAATTACTGAAAGAATTAAATCAGGAGGAAATTATGATGAAAGTAATGATCTGGTAGCAAATGGGAAGGAAAAGTGTTTAAGACTTTCAAATGGATATAGCTGAACAAATTTGCTAGACTGGTAACTGACCATTTGCCCCATCAACATAACTGGTGAAATCCTGATTAGCATTCACAGCCAATGGAAGAAAAATGTGGAATTTATGCTGTCCAAGCAGGAGAACTGTTGTTGTAGGTGTCTGTGAAGCCATGTAGGTAAGTAGCACTGCAGCCAAGGGCTTTTACAAATGGCTGCATGGGCCCAAGGATGGGCTGCTGTGCTCAGGGAGGACCAGGACAGCCACAGACAGCCATCCATCTCTTCAAACATTCAGTGCAGCTCATCCAAGCCAGTTTCTTTGAATTCCAGTATTTTCAGTGTTTTTAAATGCCTCAACAGAAGGCAGAGAGAATAACTGAATGTTTTGCTCCCAGCTGTACAAGCCAGCCTGATGAAGAGAATCTTATTAAATCATTAGAATATTATTTAGAAGCTTAGCCACACTTGAATCTCTTCGTAGTGACTTAAATAAACATAATTTTCTGTTTCTTGTGCTCCAGCAGCTGGGAGCAGGTGCTAGTACTCTGTAGGAACTCGTAACCTCATTCTTGTTGTATTTTTTATTTCTATTGGAACAAGTACTTGCTTTAATCCTGAAATAATTTGTACAAACCTGGAGGCTGTTCTTTAAATGTACAGGGTCTAGGATTGTCTGTGTTTTGCTTGATACTAATTATTTTCTCAGTTTGTCTTGGCAATTTGCTGTGGTAATGTGTTTACCTTGAATTCCCTGCTGGCTATGCCGTGGAAGTAATAGGCACACAGACAAGATATCAGTAGCAAAGGAAATATATCAAGTCAGTTACATTGCATCAGTAAATTAATTTCATTAGCATATTAAAATTACTGTGCTTCAAAAGAAATAGGTCTTATGAATTTGGATCTGGTTTTTAAAACCTCAGTGTTTATTGTTTCGCTGACTGGATATTTTGGTTCATGTCTATTGCAAGGTAGGAGTTGGAGTCATGCATGAAAACTGGCTCATGTTTTGGTGCCAGACAGCCATTCATAGCCTGGTTTTCCCAATATATTCCCTGATTCTGCTCTTTCTTTGGGTTTTCCTTATGTGAAGACAGAATATATGAGTTATTCATTCATGACAGATCTTTTTTCTGTCTGTTATCTTGATGAGCTATGCCTAAATAAAAGGAAAAGTATATGCATTAACGTTCTCAAGAACTCATAATTTTCTGTGTAAAAGTTTGTATAAAACATTTTTCTTGCATCACAGCCTCCCCTTTAAAAATATGATTTATTACATCTATCAATACTGTGTCACGCTTAAATACAAATACCATTCATCCTTAAAATATGATAGCTGTTCTTTCAAAGTAGGCAATATCAGGCTCATCACTTATATTTATCCTGGTGGTGATCAGTGGATTTCTCTAAATTACCTCCATTTATGTAAAGCATCATTAATTTATAACAGCAGTTTACAGATTAGGTTATTACATTGAAATGGAAAGTGTTAAAGCAAGCTTTGTAAGATTATTTTACTTTGTGGAAATGTTTCACAGACTGTAATATCTAATATGATTTAAAACCTCGGTCAACAGAGTCATTTCTAAGATCCCAGACTGCTTTTGTCTTATGAATATCAAAGCCCTATTCTTTGTTTTCCTTGTAGAGTGTTGTTATGGAAATGCACATATTTTGAAGATGGAGACAGAAAACTTTTTGTTTACTATACTGCCACTTATTCAGCTATGAATACTGTATGCTCAATACAGTTTCAGAGAGATAAAGTAGCAAAGCCAGAAAGAGAATCTGTAATAAAACCACAGCCCTATCCAATCCAAATGGAACTTAAATTAATTTTATCCCTTTTTCCTTGTATTGCCATGAGTGGCAAGGCATTTTGGTTGCCAATGTAAATGTTGCAATCTTGTCCTCTGGAGAGTACAATCAGGAAGAACTTTGAGAAGAACTTTGAAGCTCTTGCACTTCAGCCCTGAAGTGACAAATGTCTTGAAGGCACTGGGCTGTCTGTTGGCTGAAATGCTTTGAAAGTGTGTGTCTCTGTAAAATTTACTAATACATAATCACTAGAGAAATGAAGATGAAGTAGTTGAAAATCGCATCTGAGAGGTCTTTAAGTTCACTTAAGACAGAGGAAACAAAGGCAGTTCAGTTTCAATAAATCTGTTTGTGGTCGTGGCTGTTCTGTACAGTCCAGTTTGTTAACACGATGATGCCACCTGACCTGAGGAAGACCTGAGAAAGGTCTTCTGAGTTGCAAGTAAAAACAGACAGGTTTCTAAAATCATGCCATTCAATACAAGATACTGAATGCACCCTCTGTGGTATGCCAGACTGCATTTTTCCTGTTTTCCAATTTCTCTGTGGACTAAAATATTCTCTGTTGACAATGCTCCATTCAAGTTGGATAGTCACCTACAGATCTGGTTTTCTGCTGTTTTCATGGCTGAGTGTCACTGAAAATTAGCAAGAGGGTATGGGGGGGAGAAGGAGAATAAACAAACCAACCTATTTGCAGAAACTGCTTATGTTGCTGTGTTTGTGGGACTATTCAACATTTGCATGTCAACAGCACTCAGTTATTACCAGGTAGTCAGAAAAGATCAAAAAGCTTAAAACAAACTTTAAGCACCAGAATTTCAATTGCTAACTGAAAAATGCCCACTCTTTGGTAGAATGGAATCAGAGCCAGAGAATTTATTCTAAGACAGGATGATAGTAAATTTACAGAAATCTTGAAGCTATTTGCAAGATATTTTTCATAATATTGTGGTCGGAGAATTTCATATTGTAAAACTAAGGCAGACTGTCTCTCCTTTGAAATTGACTGTATAATAAATGTTGTTACATGTTATGTCTGATCAAAAAAGTACCTGATTATCTTTTCTCTTTTTTTCCTCTTTTGTTCTTTTCCCAAACCCACTTACATGGTCAGAGACATGTTCCACTAGACCCGGTTGCCTGGGACAATTTCCAGCCTGGCCTTCATTCTTTCTTGACTTTTCTCTTATATCTATGGTTTCATCTATTCTTTGTCTCCTCTTTCTCTCCTCTCACCTGCCCACGTTTCAGTAAGTTAACCCAGTATTATTTGAGTTTGCAGTGAGGTTTCACCTCAGATTTTGGTCTAAATAGAATCAGGAGCAGGCCATACTTGTGTAATAATACAAAATGAAAAAAAAAACCCACAAGGAAAGGATCTACAATTTGCCACACTCTGCTTTTGAAAACCTTCCTAAGATTGTGAAGCAAACATTGAAGCTTTGTCTGAGAGATAAACACCTTCAACACTTCAGCACTTAACTGGTTCTACCAGATTCAAGTAAGAACACTGAAACCAAATTAACATTTGACTGTTAGCTGTAATCTCTGCTATTGATACTCAGATCCCTCTTCCCCTTAGCACTGTATAATCAAATTTGTTGTTTTAAAATATTTTTACTTTGTTTTACAAAGCCCTAGGAGTGAAATTACTCTGGATTTAAAAGCGACTCCGTTATAGTCTAACTTAAAAGTGAGAAGCCCAGGGTACACAAGAATCCATGTTGTAGAAGAACTCCAGGTCTGCAGTTCATGTGGCGTATGCTTACAGCACTTTGCCAATATTTTGATGAAAATAACCCAAGACAAATTTTCATATCGGAAGAGAGTTGTGAACTCGGAGCAGTTTGCTGTTTACCTCACTTTTTTGGATCACAAAATTATTTCGAGAGGCTTTTGCATCTGCTTTTGAGGAAAACGTGTTGTTTCTTAAGGAAAAAATTATTTCAGATCAGAGGAAGGTGGTAATAATAATTTTCTCTTCAGCTCTAGAGGAGAAATGCAGTTCTGAAAATAAGTATTTGCTACTATTCCCTTCTGGGTTTTGGTTTTATTGCTTGTTTTTCTTGGGAGTGGGGGAGGTGTTCCACTTATGGGTTTTTAGGCTTTAGTAACCCACTTTGGTGACAAATGATGGTGTATCTACACAACACACCCCTGGTAGGTGCTGCCTTCTATAATTGCTTCTGGTGGCTCTAAAAGCCACAGGAGAAACGTGCCAGTGTGGCACCACTGGGTGTCATCCCCTGTGCCACCCATGCAAGCAGGCACAGGCCAGCCAGAGCTCTCCTCAGCCTGGGGCCACGCCAGGTGGGTGAAGCTCCTGTGTCACCTCCCTCCCAGATGCTCTCTGTGTGACTCATCTGGCAGCAGCCCTGCTTCTGCAGTCATCCATGTCCATCTGTATTATTCCAAAACCATGGGCATGCTGGAAAATAATTTTATTCTTTTGTTCCAAAAATATAAATTTTTATGTCTCTGTCATGTAGTGACATGTTAGTGAAGTATTTGTAACTTTTTAACTGGTTTAGGGTATCGCTCAGTATCTTTTTATATAAAGGATATAAACTTGGTTGATGGCAGTGCCTTCCTGCAAAAATACCCATCTTTTAAAGTACTCTTCAGTTTCTTAATTTATTTCATTGCAGTTTTGCAATCTATTGGCAGTTATTTCAAGACATAGAAAATAGGGTTTGGAACACGCTGTATTTAGTGCAAACCTACTGAAGAAATTCTTTTAATTAGAACAGAATACTTCAGCAACAGTAGAATTCTAAGTGAGAAAAAGTCACAAACAAAAAAAACCCAAACAATCCCAAACAAAGAAAAAAACCCCACCAAACTCCAAACCCCCAACAAAATAAAAAAATCTTGTATGTGTTTTCTTCTTAAAAATAGATGAAACTTAGTAATGATGGTAGGAAAATGGTGACTTGCCCTTCATGAAAACTGAAGAGATTGCCTAAGAGGATATTATTTTAACAATTAGTGGTTTTGTTATTGTTAGGATGAGACCTAATTCAAGTAGGGAAAGGGAAGTTAATTAACAAACAATTCACTTTTCAAAAAGGCTATATTCTCTAAATCTGGAACGCTGGTATGAACCACTGCAGGCAGAGGCAAGATTTGGACCAGAGCAGGTCCCATGGTAGGGCACCCCTTATTCAGGGAGTAAATGAGGCATGACACAATGCTGGTATGGCAAAAATACCTTAGAACATAGAGATTAATTCTGAAGAATTCAAATGGCAAGGGTATATGAAGTAAATAACTGTTGATTCATGCATGGAATTAGAAAAACACAGCTGTTCCTCAGTAAAATAGGAAAGGTATAACATTATCTTGTCCTTTCCCATTGGTGCTTATTAAATAAATGGAGATTCTAGTAAATAAAATGGATTCTCTTTTTTAATTTATCCATTCATGTAATTACTTTCCTTTACCATATGTGCAAGGAGTGGACCTCAGTTTTTGAATGTCTCATCCCTGTTAAGAGTGAGAGAATTATCCCTTCAGCCAAGTCCTGTCCTTCCTTTGTGGGAAGCAAAATTCCAATTGCAAAAGGTGGTGAAGAATAAAGTTGTCAGTAATTTTTCTCTAGTTTACATGTTACATGAATTTTTGAAGACAGAAGTCTCATTCTCCAGCTGTCAAGAACATGTGTATAGAGAGAAAGGGATGATCATTTTAATGGATCTGTGACCCCCAGAGCAAAAATAAAGAGTAGGTATGTTGCCTTCATTCCCAATCAGAAATTATTTAAATCTATTGCTTTGCTTAGTCTCAGACAAATGAGGTATTTTTTATTAAAAAATACTCCAAAAAGTCATGTCATTTTGAACTGGAACATTTCTGGTTCTGAATAGGGCTGACAAAACTGATCTTTTAATATAATAAAATAGGGAAAAGTATGGTAGAAAAGACAAAACTGTACATTAGTTCTACTTCTGAAGGCTTTTTAGGGTGGAACGACATGGTCAAAAGCAAGCTATTTGAGAGCTAAAATTCACATGGCAAATGCATCAGATCCCTTTCTATAACAAAAGCTCATGTGCATTTATTTGCAAAACACTATGGGTGAATGATATTATCCAGGACATTTTCTAAATCTCTCACATCATCCATAACCTGAGTAATTAATTATTATCATCTATGCTAACACTACCTGTACTTAATCTACTACTAAATGAGAAAACTTAAATGTAGATGATTGAACTGTGATTAAATCTGACTGAGAAATTAATCTCTGCAGAACTTTACCAAGATCAGGAGAGATTTTTTTTATGACATACAATGGCATAAACTTGTAGCAGTTGCTATGTGAAAAATGTAGGGAAGAATATATAAAATCTTCAATTGTAGAATACTGAAAATAATTAGGTATAGATCATATAGAAATTACTGTCAGCTGGATGGCTTAAGTTAATCATCAAACAGCAGTACTTATAACAGATAGAGATTGAAAGTTCACATGATTATTACAATGCCTAGTGGTATATGGTATGTTGATGAAGAGAGATTCTATATTTCTCTAATAGAAATATCATTCAAATGAAGTTTTTTATGAGTGTTACATAGTAAGTTTAGTTGATTTACTAAATTTTAGTGATTTTCTTGTAAAATACCAAAAAATGCATCTTTTTTATTTTTCTCTGGACAACACTTTGCCCAATGCCTCTACCTCAAATTTTAAAACTGCTTAATTTCTTAATAGCATTACAGTTAAAATATTTTTAAAATATGCCAGATGCTTGCAAACATTGAAACATAATGATATTGAATTTTTTATGTTCTTGGATTTTCTCTATTTCATTTGGCTAATGTGGCTGGAATTGATTCTTCAATGTTCAGAATCTGCACACAATTTTGAATGGTAGACTATATTTATTTTCTGTTCTGCTTTGAAAAATATCCTAGATTTCAAAATATCTGGTCTAGTCACATGATACAATCTGTGTGGCACTCTACTGAACAGCTTACATTAGTTATTAGTCATTCAATGAAAAATTTAAAAACAAGCAAGTGAAAATTAACACATTCCATATGGTTCTTCAATTGTAATGGCTCCAAATACTGTAGGTGGTGATTGACTGAGTTAAAGCTGTAATTTGACAACATGACAAGGGCATCCCACACATCCCATTGCTGGCAGAGATAAATGCTCAATGAAATTTTTGATCTTACTCAATTTGCACACCCACATCTGCCTGCACATAGAATAGAAACGACCAATGGCTTTCTAGAAGACAGAGAACACAGGATTTCCTGGCTTCTCCCCAGCAGAACACCTGCACTGACTTATAAACACTCTCACAGGCTAGAGGGGAAAATCCACAGGGGCAGGGTACGAGCACCACAGTGATGTTATTCTTGACACTAAAACAATCCCTGGATTGAAACTGCTGGCATAGTATTTGCAGGATAGCTCAGGCAATTTCCAGAATGGAAAGGAGGACATATATTTGGATCAGACAGAGCTTACAGATATAAGCTGGTCATTATTTTGTTCAGCATTAGTGTGTCAGTGTAGGTCACCTCTAAATCTATGAATGTGCACACCTCTGCCCGAAGGATCCTGCTGAATAAAAGGTGCCAGAGAGCAGTCCCTGAGCCTAAGGGCAAGCCATGCAACTGCCATGTATTCACACTTTTTGGGGATAACACCTTCTGCAGCTGCTACTCGTGTCCAAGTAACACAGCCTCTGGATCTATTCTGGGCCCGTGTTGCAGCTTTGCAGGCCAAAGTTCAAACTGTCTGACAGAACACGAGAACAGTGTTTCAGGTATGGCACAGAAAATGACCTCACAATTAGCAAATGGGCTGTGGCATAAGAAAGCATAAGAAAGCATGGGAGCCCTTCATATTCTTCCTAGAGAGAGTTGAAGGAGTGTGGATAGTGAGGTAGAGGGAGCCAATCTCACAGTCTCCACACAGCCTTGGAAGCAATCCTTAGGGTGAGATGTAATTAGGAAACCCTCTAGGCTCAACAAAAAGCACTACCAGGCAATCAGCATGGGCAAGCAGCGTTCTGTGTGTGCTGTCACCTCCAGCTGACCCAGATAGTTACATCCTACTGACCTGTGTTGCAGCAGAATAATCACATATGTTTGAAAAGTGGAAAGAGCTCTGTACACTCTTCTCTGTAATGCTGCCTCCTTCACACAGGATTACTCTTTTTCCCAAGTATGTTATTATATGTCTGAGTTTCCCTCACATGATTTTGAAGTTTTCACTTCATTAATGAAATGCACACTGGATGTGTCAGAGCAATTTTTCCATAGCTGCCAAGTATCTGCTCTTGTCATTCACATATCGATATATGGCAACTCAGCTTACCTAAAATTGGAGTAAGTTGTGTATTTCCAGGCAATGTTGACTGTGCAACTCAAGCACTGAACCTGTTTGCATATGTAGAGCCTTTCTGACGGGCCCCAGCTTCCAGAAAGCCTTGGAAATTCCAGACAGAGCCATGGTAACCCTATTTTCAGAGAGATGGAATGGTGACAGATGAGCATGCCTAATGCCTTAATCCTTGCATATGTTGTCTCTTTTCTGTTTATCTTGATGTAATTAACTGAACAGTCCCCATATTAGTTCATTTAGTGTCATGAGAATTGGTATCTTCCTCTTCTATCAGTTGCAGCTGTCCTTTCCTGATTTGACTCCAGTGTGTACACTGGACTTCTTGCAGTGACTCATATGCTGAAAAATGTTGTAACCACATGAAAACTCAGAAATGACCTACAGAAAGCACACAGATGGAATCAGATATGCCAGTGGTAAATAATACTAAACACAGACCAAAAGAGCACAGAAAGTCTTAAGGTTTCACTAACAGTGGAAATGAATGGGAGCAAGCTGAACTTTTCGTATTCATTAAGAAAAATGACCTGACTCAATGTGCAAATTACTGCAGGAAGGAGATGTAGTGAGGCAAATAATGTTCACATGAGTTTGTGACATACCTCCTGTGAACCAAACTCCAGCTGAAATTAATTATAAAGCTTATTTTCTTTCTTAGATTGTATTCTTCATCATTCATAGGAAATAATATACATTCCAGTGGCCCAGGCACCATCAAAAATTTAATCTGCCAAATTTTGTCACTAATTTTTCTCACCTGAAAATTTGACATTGTTATACATTTGTATTGTTGTATAACAATAAGCATTTTAGAAACTCATCTGTATCAGGTGATGTATTGCTGCATCAAATGGCAACAGTCTCTTTGCAGCCTTTTAAATTATCTTGCAAATTCTCATCTCTGAAGGGCTCGGTCTACTGCAGTGTGACACCTCCTTACAAACTACAGAGGGCAGGTGAGGATTGTGAAGCTGTGCCTGGGCTTGTGCACTCAGTGTTTAAGCACCTGATACGAGGCCTTTTCTTACATGGCCCCACGCCAGCTTCTCCAGACGGTGACTTGTCCTCTCTGCCTCTGCTGAGACACGGCTTCTTAGTTCTCAAATGCATTCAGGAGTTCACAATCCAAGATAAGAAAAAGGAAACAGAGGTGAAAGTTCCTTAGTAGATGGAGACTAAAACCAAATATTAACAAAGGAAGTTAGATAAAAGAAAGACTTTTGTTTAAGTTTCTACCTTTCTTTTGTTTTCCTGCCATCAGAGGTGAAACTGTGTCAACAATTCCCAAAGTATTCATAATTCCAGTGTTCACTCTTTTCTGATGTATGTCATGTAGTTTATCTTGGTCTCAATGCAGTGTGTTATGGATTTGGGTGGGTTTTTTCCATTCAGATTTAAGAAGTGCAAACTGCAGAGCTCTACAGATAGGTGTATTTAGAATACTGAGTGGGAAAGCAACAGTGTATACATAGACTCTGCTTTTTCAAATGGCTAATAACAGTTATTTTTGAATGATTGCAAGCATTGCATTTAGAGAAAGAGTGAAATAAGACCTATCATTTAGGTATTGTACAATCATTTGGAAACATAGCTATTTAGCTCACAAAATAATTTATTTACAGTATAGTGCTGGGGGAAAAAAGGAAAAATCACAGATGTTTAGATGCATGAACTAGCTAGTGCAGTGGGGCAGTGAGTGAAAAGTCGCAAAAGAAAGGAAAAATTATATCAAAATATACAAAGGAATTTTTAGGCTGGTTTCATAGGGAAGGTGGTAATGGTGTAGGAATGTAATTTTATCCATTTTCTTTCCACTGCATAGTGTCTTTTCAACAAAGACCACAGCCAGGAAAAATCTTTCTGGTTTGGAATTTTTAAAAACTGGTTAACTATATAAAAAGTTCTATGAATATAGCATATAAAAAGGACCATAACTAGGTAAGAAGAAAGGTTTCCATCTGCACTTTTGATTTGTTTAAACTAAAAAATTAAATTTGGAAAGTAAATTCTTTATCTTTATTCCTTAGCATACTTAAAAGGGAGATTAGAGATGGCAAACACTAATAAAAACTATTCTTGTGGAGCCTACCTTGGTTTTAAGATTTTTCAGCTACCTAGAATGTTAACCCAGCTAGATGTTCTTATAAAAATTATACATTTAATTCAATTATTCAATTCTCAAGTTTGTAATTATAAGATAGCCTTTCTTTTATGAAAACGTGAAGTAAATTACTATTATAAAAAACGTGATTGGATATAATAGTATCTTCACAGATCCCATCTAACCTCACTGAGTTTTACCCTTAAAGGACAGTTTTTCATATAAAATGTGTGTCCATTTAATGATTACTAGTCACAATATAAGGATAAATTAATAGCTTTATTGTCTAAGCACAGCCAAATGCATATCCAGATGTGTAAATGTAACCATCTATTTACTGCAGGTGTTAAATTTCCATGAGTGAATTCTCAAAATCACAAATGGATATATGAAATCTTCAGAAACAATCTTCAGATGAGAACAAAGCTGGTTTTTTTTTCCCAGACATCTGCTCTCATTACTGAAGCTGAGATGCCAAGATTGCACACATGTCCCTTCCAGACTTGGTACACATAAAGTCCCAGTGCCTTGAGAAAACACATTTGGCAGCTGCTAATATATTAATCAATTGAGTATTGGATTAGCCCAGCCATTCCCTGGAGTGAATGCATTACTGAGAACAGCAAGTCAATTGCCAACTTGCTTAATTTGTTTCTGCCAGAATTTCATAACCAATGCTATGAATATTTATCTGTTTTTTCTCTCACAGAGATGATCCAGGTTGAGGGAATAGCTTTACTGATAATTTATGGACCTGAAACTATGACCTTGTTTTATTAAACATGATTTATTTGCAAGTCTCAAAATAACCTTTTTCCTCCTTAGCCTTTCCCCAAGAATTACAGATAATAGTAACACTTTATTTTACCCTATGAGCTTACATTTTATATTTGGTCTTTGTGTTTAATGCTTTCTCTTCCTAAGTGTCAAAAAATATGGTGAACAATGCCAACTAGAACATTCAATTTTCCTGAGACTATAGCACCTATAATATTAACCAAAACTACAATTTCTCTGGTTTAAAGAGATATTAGAAATTATTTTTCATTTAAGAAGTGTTCGGGCACTAGTCAAGGCAGCTCAATTTGTGCTGAACCGACAGGAGTAGAGGATATGGAATTGATGTTATATCTCCTCACCAGTGTGTGCTTCTACCCCGGGCTCTCAACCCATCAAGCATCTTACACAGAAAACATTTTCTTTTCTTTCTTTTGACATTTCATGAACGCCACCTTCTCTGTTGTCTTTGTGGGCTTTTTTCCCCTTTCAATGGCAAAAACTCATAAAGTTTAAAGGCTCTACTGGGTAGTACATGTGCAATATGGGACCACATCAGCCTTATGCCTCACAGATTAAACTGCAGGCAGGATCCCTACCTGCAGAATTGACCAACATGCCTTTTTCTATTTGGGGAAGAAAAGCTTTCTTCTTGAGACCGTATCCTCTGCTCCTGCACCCAAAGGGAGCAGTGAGATCTAAGCACAGCTGCAATTTGCAATTTGTATACACAACTTGGGAAAACTTGTATTTTCGTGGTATTTTATTGTATTTCCGTGATAGTCTCTATTCTGTGAGTACAGTAAAATGTATCCCAAATACAGAATTTGGCTTTGTTTCTAGAGTTTTTCCTGCCCATAGAGAAGGGGTTTAGCTTTTTGGTGACAGTAGACTGTTAATTTATATAATTTTAAGAACTCCAATAGGAATATGACCACTTTGCCCTAAAAACTGGATAAAAAAAATCACAGGAAACTCTATTATTTATCTTGTTTCCAGTAGCATTTCAGATTGTAATTAAAGGAATGAGAGCTTTGAACTTGACAACAATTTTAGTTATTTTTGTACTCTGAAGATACATAGTTTAACTTTTGTGTGAAGAACTGGATAAGTTCTTCCTGCTTTTATTTTTTCATCCAGAAAGATTAGTTTGTCTCTATTAGAAAAATCATTGTGACATGCCAATGTAAAATTGCTTTAAAAGACCAATGCAAAATTTTAGAGCAAACTCTATGCTACATTCTCTGTCCTTGGGATTTTCACTAGTGTAGGAAAATTACCTCGATTTCCTATTTCTTGTGAGCAAGATAATATTTGGGGTCTTAATTTTCGGAAACACTTTTAGATTTTAAGTAATCGTAGTAGCATCCAGTGTTACCAGATGTATGAATGGATCTGATCTTCTTTAGGCAAAAACAAACCAGAACTTACTCCTTTGAAATCCCTGAGACTGTTTTTGCACAGAAACAAACCAGAAGCAATCCTAGAGGTCGTCAAGATTGCTGATGGGGAGGGAAACAAAAGACTGTCTTTTTTAGTGTTAGCTTTTAGCTGACTAGCTAAGAGATGAGTCAAAGTAAATTTCTAAATACTTGGGTACTTCCTTTGACCTACCCACTGTAGCATATAATTGAGCAGCAAAGTAATAAATTTCCTGGTTCCCAACCCTTAGGAAGGTGTCTGTCTTTATGACAGACAGGAGTTAACAGTTCTTTCAACCACAGCAAGGGGAGCAGGCCAAGATGTGGTGAAAATGTGGAGGTACAGTTGAAGGCACAGAAATGGTTTTTTCCTTCCCATGTGAAAAGACTGCAATGAATGGAGGATGTTTTAACTTCCTCAGTTGCATTTTGGGGAAGTGAAAGAAAACCGTACAAAGTCTCAGTAACCATGACAAAGCCAGATTGTGCTGGCTAGTGTCCATGAATAAAAGTAATGCTGTAGTTGTTTGTTGCCATAAAGGATGTATTGTACATGAATCCAACAAAAGCTTGGTTTGAATTAGCAGTGTTTATCTAAAGAGCAATGAATCATGGTGTTTACATCTGAGATAAGCAGGGAATCTTGCTTAAATGGTTGTATAATTTCTTATGGACACTTGAGTGGTGAAAGTTGCCAAGATAATAAGGCTTTTATAAATGAAATAATGAAGAAATCTCTGCTAGGAAGTGCTTAATTCAATTGAGAAGCAGAATTCCTAACTGATGCAGAAGCCTCAAAGCTCCTATGACAGATTATGTAAAACTGATGCAACAAAAAACAAACAAAACAATGAGAGGGCAGCAGGGAAGGTTAGAAATGTACAGGTATGTAGTAATAGGGAATTAAGTTGTATATCTGACAAATAGTGAGGGCTTAGAATGTTTTCTCTATTGTATCTGACTGACAAATTGAATTCCCAGAATGAAGATCTGTTAGGGAGAGAAGTACAGTTCTTGGGGCTGGACACCCACATCATTGCTGAGCTGATAATAAAATTTTGCATAGAACTTCAGACACTGAAAATTGGCATGTCAGGAGAGAAAGGTTCTCTGTGTCTCCTTCTTTTGTATCTTAATTAGGAGATATCTCATTCTGTACTCTATTCACACCAATCAGCATCATATTCCACAAGCAGATGTCAGCGAGACTGCATGAGAACAAAGATTCAGGCAATGAGCAGAACTGCTGAACACCATAGTGCTCTCTGTCATCAGATCAGTAATGTAAAAATAGTCTTACAGAGTATGCATTTGTTTCCCTTGTTACCTATTGAATATTTTTTAATAAACCTGTACTTCTTGTTCATACTACTCAAATTAAGCAGGTCTTGATAAGTTTGCAGCAAAAGTATGAATGTATTAGCCCAGAAGTTCTTTTAATGGTTTTGCATTGCAAATAAATGAATATAAAATGACCATTGATTTTTAAAGTATCACAGGGAGGTTCATTAGGCACGGCTCCACTGTTTAAATGACAGGCACAGATGACACCTGATCACCTTCATTTTTTTCTGCCTACCTTGTTTCTTCCAGCTGAGAGCAAGGGTGAACTCTAATAGTGCTGTCACCATAGACTGTATCTCCAAAGCAGTTTGAACTGCAAGTTAAAATTATATAATATCTATCTAGTGAAAAATTCACTTTGTGTTGTGGTCTGTTCCTATTTTGAAGTGTTACCCAGAAGCTTGGTGCCATATATCACATCTTCAAAGAAATCACCAAAAGATACTTAGAACTATTTTGCAGTATCATTGAAGTGCCCTGGGTGATATGATGAAAAACTGTGATGAGCAAGGAAAGACAGTTCTTTTTGCAGTGTTGAAAAGGAAAGGTATCTGTTCTAATTCTAATCTTAAAATGAAGTTAAAAGACATAAAATTAGAAAATATTTATCATGTCTCTCTTCAAAACAGGGAAGAAGACAGAGGTAAAATCAGATTTCCAGAGGTGTAAAATACAGCTATGTCTCCACATGTCACTGAGAGCCAGTGAAACCTGAATATTTAATTTCTGTGTCTGCTTCAGAAAATGCCTCCTTACATTATTTCTTTGTCTGGGCACGGTTATGACAGATACAAGCATCAAGACCAGAACTGTTGGACACTGTGATCAGAGTAGTGGCTTTTTGTCAACACTTTACTGATAGTCTATAATAATCTGTGCTGAGCTGTGCTAACCCCGAGCAGAGAGAAAGAAGAGATCTGTGGCACTACGATGCTGGGTAGAAGATCTGCTGATCTTACATGACTGGCCAGCTTCTCCTAAGGGGAAATGGAGAAAATATCTCTGGAGCAGCTTCCTGGCATACTGATGTCTTCCATATACCAAAGCTACTACCTCTGCACCCACTCCAACCCCAAACTAAAACTTTCAAAATGTCGGGGGCGGGGGATTGGAATTGAAAGGATGACCTCCAGTAACTTTAAATCCCAAAGGAATTTTGATAGGCACCAGGCTTTAACTTTTTAAGTTTTGGAGACTCCAGAAAAGAACTATTACTTTTAACTCAACTACAGATACTTATTACCAACATGCTAGGATATAGTCTCCAATATCCTATAACAGAGGGAGATTTTATTCAGCATTCCAGGCATTTTATTTTACTCTGGTCTTAATGACATTGAGGCATTTTATCTTAATTTGTTTACTGATTTATTTTCACTATTCTTTCCTGTAATTAAGGAAGAGTCTTTTTTTATTCATGAGATAAAGGTAGTCCTTGCTATGGCAAAGCCTACAATCAAATAAGGAAAGAGTAATGGGAAAAAAATATCTAGGAAGGCAGAAAATTCAGCTCTTTTGCTTTGGACCCTCAGAACACATCCTAGAAATATAGAGAACGATGAAAAACAAATATTGAGGGGACTGAGTTCTACCCAGCCCTGGACAGAAGGCTGAGCCAATAGTCAAGCCTTGCATCGTCACCAGAGTCAGTACATTTTGGCTCTGTCACATTTTGGCTCAGTGAATCCCAGGTTAAGGGAACATTGCTCTTTGTCCTTTGCTTCCCAGCTGCACATAGATCACTGCACAGGCTCTACCCTGAGAAAACCTGACTACCCTTAGCTGCCTAAAAAAGGCAAAGTTGTTTCTCAAATAGCTAAGCAACAAAGAAAGTGCAGAGCTACAGATCACAGTTGACAACTCAGCTGCCACCGACCCTGATTGTTTTCTGCACTGATATTGGATGTCTCTCTCTTTTCCACTAAGGTTCAATGGCATTTTTGCACCAGTAATTATTTAACCTGGAAGTGATTGTATATCCCTCATTAAACTAGCCTTTGATTCTCCCAGCTTCTAGTGGAAGGGGAAGAAAACCTATGGGGAAATGCAGAAATCTCCCAGCAATAAAGATATTTAGCAGCTGGAGCTGAGCCAAGCTGGCTGAGAGAAGCTGGTGCAGATGCAGGTGGGGGCTGGGAGGTATAAGAGATGTGAGCCTCAGATCTGGCTCACTGCTAAAGAATTTCTGAGACTTTGTGGAGTTACTGATAGTGAAAACATGCTAATGACTGGAAAGCTCAAAGATAGAGATTAGCCACTCTCAAATTTCTCAATAGTTTGCAGTGAATAGGACTTCTTTCTGCAGTCGAGTTGGGTTTACAGGAGCACATGTAGAATAACCCCAAAGAAAATTGTGGAGCATTATAGAGTGTCAAAAATGGTCAGTGTGTGTTTACAGCTAAAACTTCAATCCTCCAAAACCTTAAGAGACAGATATGAGGATTTACACTGCTCTGAAAGTATGAAGTTGATAGACCTTGTCTTGGAGTCACCTAATTTAAGGTGAAGCATTGTCTCCTGTAGTATTCTCTCCATAGCCTCAGATGAATTAGACATTGAGACATTTGCATGAGTGCAGTGGATTGCAAACCAGACTGCCTGTTGTCTCATTGTGCATAACCTTTGGATTAGTTAATTTATGGTGCCTGGAACTGTTCTTCTCTCATTAACTTACTTTATGGACAACGAGATTATTTCAGTAGGAGGAGAAGTGAATTTAGAGGTTGGGACTAGGCCTTTCATGTTCAGCTCTAAAAATGTTACTTTGGCAAGTGCAGGTCTGAATTCTGTTTCTGTATAATTATTTCAGGAAGCAATCTAAACAACAATCTCACAGAAAATTCCCTGGTGTTAACTGCCTTTAGAGAATCAAGGTCAGACATGGGGTCAGGTTGTATCCAACAGAGCTTCCTGAGCTTTTCCCTGTTTGTCCTAAACACAGTGTGGCAGAGCCTGGAAATTAATTAAAATCTACCTACTTGGTTTTCCTGTGGAGTCTGTGGTGCTTCTGAAAGCTATTCCACCAGCAATTTATCCAAAGTCTTTGGGCATAAAACTTTACAGGAAAATTCTATTAATATTCTAAGGCTATGCAGTTTTTGTCTGATTGGGTTAATAATTTGGCAAGCAGGTCAATACAAGTTAATGCTTGGAGTTTTTTCATTCACGTTTCATTTGTAAGTAAAAAGATATCTTGTATAATAACTACTATGTTGCATCCATTTTTTTTGTTCTTCTAAAGAGCATTGGTAATTGTTCTCTTTCCACTGTTATCACCAAAAATTAATTGAAGAAATATAGTAGGTGTCATATGTGATAATTGACTTCTTTGGGACTGTCCTTCTAAAGTTTAAAGAAAATTGTGTTTGACACTTTTGCCACTCCCTAACCTTTAGAAATTCAAAGAGGTCGATACAATCTTTAAATAGATAAATCAAATAGAAGGTTAGCCTTTTGCATGCAAATTTTTTTGCTCTTTATTCTATTGCTGTTCACTCTTTAAGCTGTTGTGAAACTTCTCTCTTTTGCCCTCCAGTGGGTCCTAGCATACAGAGGAGGGAACAGTAGAATCACTAATTTATTTTCAAACTTAAACAAAAACGTTCTCTAATAACAAATGGAGAGAAGAAACAGCACTGAGAAGGCCTTGCTTATAGTACATTGCATTTTGGAAGAAGTGTTTAGAGTGCAAGTTTGGCAGGGAGATCTACTATATATATAGACACTATGACAGGGTAGTCAGCTTTGATTAACGGAGGGCTCTAAGCTTAAGATATACTTTAGCTGGGATTTTTCTTAATACACATCTGTAGTCAGGTGATCATGAGAGAATCTAGGTTTGTTTGTTTAAGTGGTTCCAGCTCTTGCTGTTACAAGACTGAGAGCTCAAACTATGTGCACTTCAAAAGTTCAGAATAAAAGTTCACTACATGACAGTCCTTAAGTGTACTATTGTTTTCTTAAATGAAATTATTTTATGAATACTTGGAGTTGAATATATTGGATAAGTGTTTCATAGAAATCTTTTACATGTAGGCTCTATTCCTTAGAAGTCTATTGCGTATGATACAAACATCAACTACCATTTAACACAAACGTTGCTGTGCCTATATTTAATTTCACCCTCCAAAAGAGAGAAGTACAGCACAGAATAGCCAAGACTTTCAGCCCTTCTTATCCGTTGCTGTCCCATGTACCACTTTAATTTGTCCCTGAGGCAATGAGGATGGTAGACCGTGTGAGCTGGCTGTCATCTCCTGCAATGTGACTGTGCCAGTTCCCCAGGAGCAAGTGCCACCCTTCTCTGAATGGTGTGAAAGCCAGCTGCCTGCCATGCAGTCCCAGTGCAGCCAGAGCTCTGCTCAACATCAGCTGAAACACAGCCTGTGACAAGCACAACACTGGGTCACCAGATCACTCCCTCCTTTGTATACGATCAGCACAGCACAAAGTCCAGATGAATATTTTTCCCTTCTGTCTTCTCAAAAGGCATATTGGCATTTCCCAGCAAGTAGAAGTGAATTTATTTTAAAATGCCAGCAGGACTGCGTATAAGGAAGATGTTTTTATTGTGTGCAGCTGGCAGAGTGTGTCTTCCAGTGTTCTCTAGGAAGGGGTTGCAGTAGTAACAACAAGCAAGCACAGTCACCTGTAAAACTATGGTAAGGAGTCTTACCTGCAATAAATACAAGGTTTTATATAAAAAGTCTCTGGACATTCGAGATATCCTTTGCACATATTTATATCTTAAACCCTTGCACAACTTTGATAAAAGTTCAAGGTTATTTTATATTCAAGGTTATTTTATACAGTCACACAGTATATACCACACAGTCAGCAAAGATATTCTCTGAGTAAAAAGCCCTGGCACTCCTCTCTTAGGTAATACACCTCATCCTGAAAAAAGATAAATTTCCTGGACATAGGGACCTAGCTAGTTGTGGGTCTAGCCAGAGCTGGCTTAGGCTTGGGCACCCCATGGGAAGGCATAATGTGCACTAATACACTAAATTAAACCAAATTTTCTTAGAGTCTCATTAGAGTGATGACCTTAATCACCACCCTTTTTGTCACATACAAATTCAATGAAGATAATTATTTCCATGCAGCACTTAAGCAAGACTTCCATGTTGAGGAAAGGGTCCAGGACACCAGCATACCCAGCTGTGAGTGAGGTACCCTGAGCCCTGGAGAAACAAAATGTCTCTCCTCTATGCAGAACACGGGCAGAATGTCTTTTATCTGAGCAAACCTCAAGTCCCCTCACTCTTACAATGTCCATCGTGAAATCTTTTTTGAGATTCTGTCCAAGCTTTGCATGAAGTTCACTGTAAGAGTAGGGACTGGATTTTCCTCAGGAGGGTGAAGGGACAAACCCACGAGGACATTGGCATTGCAAGGTACGACTTTCAGAAACGTTGCATCAAGTTACATCAGAATCACACTACTTCATCTTGAAAGCATTTGTATCTTCTTGAAGGTACAGACATCAAATTCTCATCCTTACACGGGCTCTCTGTGTAAAACTTTTGATAAATGTTCCTGTGAGGCTGGGCAATGAAAAATACCTATACATCATCTATTTCTAATTATATGACTGTTGAAGCACTATTTTAAAAATAAATTTAATATGTCCATGAAGTCCACTCAGTATACTATTTGTTTATCAGAAAATTTTGATTACAGTCCTTCTAGAACAAGTCTATTATAGGATATTTTGTGAGTCATACTGGACTGTAACCATTTCAGAATAATGCACTAAAATTATCACAAGTGACAAAAAAAAAAAAGAAATGGTCCGGCTGGTGGTGGCACAAATTTCTGTCCACAGTGATTAACATTAACATAAAATAAAGAGGAAACATAAGGCAAATGAGTTCAAAAGAAAATAGATAATTTGGGTGGCTGGGTGAAGTGTAAACATCTTGCCATGTAGTCTGGTAGCAAGAGGAGATGAGGTGAGTGAAGGGGTGTTTAGGAAGATGAGGAAGAGGCTATTTTAAGAAAAAAAAAATCTGAAATTTTCCTTTCCATTTGAGCAGTCAAATAAGGATATAGCTTAAATTAGCTGAGATTTTGTGGTTCCAAATGGCTTTTACTCAGATTTCATCTGTAATGCTGGGGAACATTCCTGATCACTGCTGGGTGTTCCTGAGTCCATATATGTTCAGGAGATCCTGCCACTCTTATTTAATGGGTGCAAAGATCAAGTATGTGCTTAGCTTGTCTATGCCTAAAAGTCTGCCAGAAGCACAGAGTCACCAGGAAGTGAGAGTCACTCTGAAAATAGCCTAGGATACAAATGTGGGGATTTGAGTAACTTCACTCTTTTTTGACCAGGTAATTTTTTCTAGATGATCACAAAACCACGGTGTTTTCTTGCCACCCCGTCACCCAAGTGTTCTGTCTTACCTGACACTGAACCCCTTGGTGCAGTTAGTCCTTAATCTGTGCAAGGGCTTCCATGCTCAGCAGATGCCACATGGGCTCAGCACTGCACATCTCATATTGTAATTGGGCAATTTCTTCTTCTTAAATAAAAAAGGAATCCAAAGGGTGATTCATGGATGAAAAAAAGAGCACGAAGGGTGCAAGATGTGATCTTCAATATGATAATTCCAACATAATATTATCTGTCTGACAGTCAGTTCTTTTCACTAGCCAGACACATATCTAGTTATCTCACAAGAAAAAAGTCCTGTGTAGCAGCAAGCCAGAAAACTTAGTAGAAGGAAGTCAGTCTGAAAACGATGTGCTAATCATCAAAACACTCTGATTTACCAGCAGAGATTAAAATTTTCTTCCAAGAGCTCTTTGTGGGAAAAATCTCTGTTATCCTTTGTGCACAGAATGTTTCTGTGTTTTGCTATGGGATTGAAAAAAGATTTCTCATCATTGACACAAAAACTTCTGTTGCTTTAGCACATGGTGTTCTTAAATGAAACAAAAAAAAAATTGTGTTTACAATGGCTACAACAAAAATCTCTTATCATTGCAGTTCCAAGTGATTTTATTTGAGTGGCTGGGAGATATCTGTTTCAAATGGAAACTCTTTTGGTTTTTATTTTGCATTTTACTTTTTCATTTGTAAAATCAAAAGAGTTGATATTGTTGTTAGCTAATGTGTTCTTAATAACAGTTATTGCCAAGAATTTCTTCCAGGGTACTTGAAACTGATGTTTCCAAAACAAAGGGAATTCAGATTGATAGTTGGGATGACAGAAAATAATGATTTCCTAGAACAAAACCTTCCATGACGCTTTTCTAGCAGAAACCTTTTATGTTCATTTTGCATCCTGTTAATTTTCTTAACATCCTTGCTGTTAAGAAAGAAAATTAAAATGAGTATTATCTTTCCTTCAGGTCGCTATCTGCTGTCTCATTGCAGCTGATAGACTGAATGTTTATGCAAGGCAGCCAGAGTGATTGCCTTGCCCAGCTCTCAGAAACCTGATGTGGAGAGAAGCTCTTTCTAAGACCCAGGGGAGATGTGAAAATACAGGGGAATATTTTTTGTGTAAAAACAGAAGTCTCAGATGATATGTTGTTAATCTTTTCATATCACAGTAATATCCTTTCACCAGATATATTTCAAATTGCCACTCTTTAGAAAGAATTAACTAATAGAACTAGATAGTATCTAGTTCTCATTGAGCTAACTAAAGACATAGCATGTAACTGACTAATTTTTATGTTTATGGGGTTTATATGGACTAAACTCCAAAGTATCTTCCACATATAGCACAATGATCAGATAAGTCAAACGTCTTCATTTTTTAGAATTGATCTTTAACATCTGCCAAGGAACCTAATGGAAATGCTTTGACTACAAACACCAGATAATTTCCAGATGAATTTGGTTTGCTATGTTAAGCAAGATACAGTAACTCACACAGTGTGGAATAGCTTAGATATTCAGATCTGCAGTTCATGACAGATTTCTCATTATTGAGAAAAATACCATGCAAAGATAGCTGTGCACTGTCTTATCACAATCACACAGATGTGGGAAAACGTCAGCAGTAGGCTGAAGTTCAAGGTCCCCATCGATAATCTTTCCAATTAATAAATCACAACTCAAATAGAAAACTACACTTCCCCTTTTTGTTCTGAAACAGCTCTTTCTTTGATCTTTCATTTATTTATCCATGACATTCGAATTGATATGATAATGAAGAAATAACCTGATCAGCTGGTCACAAAACCATTTTCTTCAAGGGCACCTCAGTGACAAAGCATGGGAGTCTAGCTTCTGACAAAATAGAAAAGCTATACTTTAGCAGGACCTGATTTCTACTACAAAGCGTTTTAGTAGGAATCTGCAAAACAAAAAAAATAAAGGGGTTTTTGGAGATACCACTCAGTGATAGAATGGAACTGTTACTGACAGAGCTGTGGAAAATCAGGGTAGGCTGAGATGAGAATCTGTACCACATTTGAAGATACATGCTTTCAGAGCAAGGCAGCAAACTAAACGGCTTACCAGCCTCCTAGCAGTGTTTCCATCTCTAGTGCATATGCTTAGTCAGTATTGTAGAACATTTTATTTCTTCTAGCTATGTACTTACCCAGCCTAATGTGAGGGCATAACCAAGGAGGTGAGTTGAAGTAATATTAATGCTTGTTTATAAAATGGTCCAAGATACTCAGAAAGGAGAAACCTTAGAAGAGCAAAGCATTCGATACACGAAGATGATTTGTGAAGCATCGTCTGCCTCCTTCTGCTTTGGTCCTGATACATTTCATGTCTGTAAACACACACATGCAAAGTATTTGAACCCCAGAAATAAACATTTTTCAGAGCAGCTGATGCAGTGTTTAGCAAGGTTTACTTTGAAGATTAACAATGTCACATTACAAAATGTTAGCTTAAAAGGGCTGCATACCCTCTTCAAGCACTGGTCAGAGTCTTGGAAGGAAGGGATAAAAAACGAAGTGCTCTGCCTCCTGTGTTTGCAGCACCACACCACATCAGAAATGTTCAAATTAGCAGACCCTCCTTTGAAAGCAGTGACAACCACCACCAGAGCAGTTTCACTGGAGGAGACTGATGGCTGTTGTTTGCAACACATTGCTAAGAGAAGTTTACTGGCATCTTGGCATTACAATTGGAACTCACCAGAATTTTCATATGAGACAAACACATTAGCATGCCTTGTTTAATGTGCTGTAATATGGAGGAGGACCTCTAGACTTAAGCTACTAGAAGAGCTGAACTCTTCTCCTGGAATAGCAATGGATCATGTTTCATGCAGGGAGAGAGCTAGACTGGTAGGAGTAGCTCTAGGGCTCAGAGTAATACCCAAGAGTGAAAGCTACATTACCCTGGTATGGTCCTACTAAGAAGATAACTGAATTTTTATTTAACTCCCTCCTACTCCCAGCAAATCTTCATCTGCCTGCTCTTGCAGGAACAGGTCTTCAAAAGGGGTGATCATGTACCAGTCAAAAATTATGTAGCTATTCTTTATTTTATTTTATTTTAAGGAAGATTTGAAAAAATAAGTTAATTTTTAAATAAGTTAATAAATTAATTTTTTCCTCAGAGCTATCATCTCCAGATAATTGGTAATTCCTTGAACCCACATGGTCTTTCTCCCAATTATCACATTCATCTAAAAACTTCCATCAACAAACCAAAAAAATACCAAACAAAAAACCCCACATATGCTAAAAAACCAATGCATCGAACAGAACAAAAAAAAAATCAAAAACAAAACAACAAACCCAACAGCAAAACCTAAAACCAACCAAGCAACCAAAAAACATAAATATAAACCAAACAAAAAAATCCAAACAAACAAACAAAGTATGGTAATATCTGTTTGTTTTTAAAGTTCAACCTTCTTTCCTTGGTGTCCATGAGGATTTTCGTTTCAACAAGATTCCTCTTTGGGGAATCCCCTTAGGGGACTCACCTTTCCTCTCAGGTGTTCAGTAGGTGTGCTCCAGGCTGCAGGAGGAAGTGGATACTATAATTTGCTATTTGTCTTTGCTCCTTCTCCCAACAGGAATAGGTTTTGCTCTCTCTGCAGATGCCTGGTGTTGCAGAGGAAGGCCAGGACAAAAATACAGCTCCTCTGTCCATAAGTCTCTAACCAGCTCCTACTAAAACTAATTGTAATTCAAATTTTCCAACCAAAATTCTGATTGGGTGAGGGATTGAAATCACCAATTTAGTGTTGCCAGCAATGACTCCACTGCAACAGGGCAAACCCACAGATCCCCACTGTTAAAACAACAGACTTTGTTTCTATGGCATTGATTTTTTTTTGGTCTAAAATCTCAGCTGAGTTGCCTTACACTTTAAAAACTGTCAGAAGGAAACTGGATGACACTAATCTCTCTTGCCTGCAAAATAAGGCCTTTGAACAGTTAAAAAAATTCAGCAAAAACCACAGACCACAGTTTGTACCAGTGAATTACTGACTCAGAAAGTGTTTGCAGGGCTGACAGTGGTTTTTGTGCTAACAAATACTTACTATCAATTACTTTTATCTAAACTCTGATTATATCTATGCTATATTTAAAAATCATCTTCCTACATTGGCCATGATACTGCAAGCGTTTGCAAGACATGCTTATGTTTATGCACACAAATGGGCTCAGGAAAAGCCATGATACTGATGTTAAAGAAAACCCAGTAAGCAGCTGGGTATCTGATTTTAAATTACAGTTTTAGTAGTTCAGCAGAGGCATAAAAGATATTTTTTATATGGTAGAGAAGTTAAGTGGACTCATTAAAGACATTGTTTGTTCCCCATTGTGCTTAGCTTTAAATTTGAAGCTATTAATTTTTAACGTTATCTTTTGGCATCATAACAGTGTTTAAATTGTTCCTGCTTCTACAACAGCAGGAAGGTGACGAGAGTTTTACTGTTTCCTCAAACCAAAGACTACATGCCTACTAAGCACTGTCTTCTTTCTCCTCATCAGAGGTGAGAGATATATTTCCACCTTTCAGCTCATGGCACAGAGTTTGGAGACGTTGAATATTATTATCACTGTAAATAAATGGGGCAAAAAGACATTCAGAGAAATGAAGTGTCATGTACAAGGACAAGTTGGCCAGATCTCTTTTCTGATACCTGAAATACAGTAAAGAGGGTGAACTGTGTCCTCTGTAAAAGTCTATACTCACTGCTGTACAAAATCTGATACCTGTTCATAAATTTAGGGTTTGCCTTGTATGCTATGAGATGTCTCATGATTACAAGGGTTTGAGGAATCACTCAAAGAGAGACCACTCCTTAAAAGATATCCAATATTTTAAGCAAATAGAAACTTTTGCATTTCATTTTTAGAGGCTCCAATTAAAAAAAAAATAATCACTGTACTTTTTTTTACCCTGGCTGTTATTATCTGTTTTACAAATCAAAGGGTCTGTCGGAGATATTTGCCAGTTGTATCATTGTACGATTCTCATAGAGTAAGAGAAAGCAAAAGTGTGAAAAGAGGGATGAAGAAGATTTAAAGAGGTCACCTTTCTGTTCCAAGCCAAGATCAACTATTTCTAAACCATTCTTCACATCCATTATCCTCATAAAGCATTACTGATTCTGTCGTATAGCTGTTGACAGAGTTATTTGGCAAACTCCTGAGATAATCTGTTGCTAAATATCTTCACCATTAAAAATTAGTCTCGGTGTTTCTCTCAAATGTATCAGCTTGTAGTTTAAAACCATTATTTTTTTCTTTATCCGCAGTAGAAATTTTTACCTTTCCTTTTGCAATATTCTTTTACATTTTCGAAAGCTGTTATGTCTCCCCATAGTCTTTGTTCTTTTATAAGAATAAACAAATACAGTTCTTTCCTCACAGGAAGTGTTCTCTGTGTTCTCCAGACTTCTGACCACTTGTAGCTCTTCTCTGCACTCTCCCCTTGATCTTCATGTCTCCTGGGAAACAGCTGAGAGCTCGCTGCAGCCCAGGAAGTGAAATGATTATCCCCTCTGCCTCAAATATGAAGCTTCTTATGGATATAGCAGTAAGTTGGAAGCTTTTCCTGCTTTGGGCACAGTTTATGCTCAGTGTTAAGAACAAACACCTTGTCCGAAAACCTGCAACCAATTTTTTCTAGTGTATTACTGCATAGCATCTTGTAACTTACTCTCAAAAATCCATTTGTCAGGAATTGCTGTCAAATGTGAATCCTAAATACTCAAATAATGGAAACACTAGTCAGTCCTAAATCCCAGACAGACCCTCTTGAAATACTCTCTCACACATAACTACACAATGTGACAGTAAATCCATTATAAATACTCTCTGGGCTTTCCAATTCAAACTAGGCTTTACCCAACAGATTCTAAATCTAAACATTTTTACTAATGTAGGTGGTTCAGACAGATCCTCCCTGAGTTACCGTACCTATATTTCATGTTGTCAAAAACTGTTATTTTTGTTATAGATAAAAACAAAATTTTAATTTTTTTTGTGGTGTTCTGCACTGCTTGTTATTTATTTCTGTGTTCTCCTTGGGATGCTTACAATAGAGAAACTTTTTATTTTAGCATTTTCCCAAAAATATTGCTATTTAAGGGTAGTCACCAGTGTCCTAGCTGCTCCCATCCCATTTTTCAAATTCATTTGCTCTTTTCAAATCATATGGAACCTCACCCAGTCATAAGTTGTGCTCTGGGATGATTTCAATCCTGCCCAACCCAATTCAAGCATGTAGTCCATATAAATAGTCTCTTGTATTTCTGACATGAGTTTTTCCCTCTTTGTCACTCATCTTAATGGCTTGAAAGAGTGTAGATTTAGATTGGATATTAGGAAAAAATTCATTGGTGTGTGTGTGGTGAGGCACTTATGTCCAGAGAAGTTGTGGATGACCCATCCCTGGGCAAGCATTCAAGGCCAGATTACATGGTACTCTGGGTAACATGATGTAGTATAAGATTCCCTGCCCATGGTAGGGATGTTGGAATTAAATTATCTTTAAGGTCCCTTACAGCCCAAACCATTCTGTGATTCTGTAATTCTATGTTCTTGTTAATATCTGCTTTCTTATGTTGATAGTCTTTGTACCCAAAGCATACTACACACTCTCCTTCATTGTGTTCACTGCTATTTTTTTTTTCTGAATTTTTCCTTACCAAAAAATGTGGTTGCAAAAAAATTCCTACATGTCCCCTGCAAGTTTGAACTTTTTATTGAAATTCATCCTCTTTTTCTCAGAAACATTCTCTAGAGTTATGTGTTTATCCTAAGCTTTAGGTTAAAAGATGTTGTCTTGCTATGCTTCCAAAGTTTTCCTTGTGATTGGTAGTTTGCTTTTTCATTCTTAACTTTGTGAAAAAACACCAATCTCTCATTCATGTCTAGAGGTCTTGAGATGGTATCAGTTTATATGTAATTAGTGTGCCTTCTGGTTCCTGCCTTGCTTCCCTCATGCTGGGTTTGATACCTCAATTAGGCAAAGTCATAAGATTATTTGCTTTACCCTTCTCTCCCTTCATCTTCCCCACCCAAATCTCTTGCCAATCCAGAGTCTCTTTTGCAATATTACCTCCCATCCTTCCTACAGAAGCAGGTGACAAGTCTTGCTCTGAGGGTGTGAGGCAGAAGGAAGGAAGCAGCCTTTCACTCTAACAGCAAACATATGCAAGTTTTCAGCTAAAGATTTCCACAAAATTTTAAGCACACATAGCAACAAAACATAGAGAAGTATAGCAAAAACCCAATCAATCAACCAAACAAACACTCCAACAAAAAAATAAACAAACAAAAAAACATACACAAACAAAAACCTAACCAAACCCCTAAGCAGGTAATATATTACACAGACTGGATAATTTCTCTGGATATCTTATTTCAAATCGTTGACAAGAAACAAAGGTAGAACACGTGAGATTCAAACAGTAGAGTTAAAAAAAGAACTCAGCATGTGAGAAAGCAGTGAGCTCACTCACCTTTTCCTGCTATGAATTTTCTTCTCCTTGAGAGTCTGTTCCCCTTTATTTATCTCCACATGTTTGAACAGAAGCACTGGTGATGAAGGCTGCTTTTGTTAAAAAGGTGACTTCATGGCACTATGTCAGAACTAAGGTTAGGATAAATGGATAGTCACATTTTATATTAAGTGACAGTCTACTAAGAGATGGTAGCTAGCACCTGGAAGGACAATGAGGGTGAACCTGAGTGGCACCTCTCAGGAATATTGTCCTTCTTGTCCCTCCATTGAAGACTAAAAATGCCCTGCAGTAAAGTGGTTTGTGATTTTTGTGATTAATTTACTTGATGGTAGGTTAAAGCACTTTATATAAATATTAATTACTATTGATGAGTAGATCCAAGAGACAGATAACACAGTGTCATTTTCTTTCAGCAAACACAGCAAGCTCTCAGGTGCTGCAGGAAGATACTTACGGGCTTTTGTAAGAAAGTCTTTTTGTGGAGAGTCTCCTGTTGGCTGAACACTACCCCAGACATAAATTAGGATATTTCATAGATTCTTGGGTTCTTCTGTAGCTGTTCAGTCCTGTTGCCTTACAGCTCAGACTCTACATCTCCGTATGTGGCAGAACACGTGTGTGAGCATACAAATACAGGTAGCCTGTGCCAAAGAGAGCTCACTGGGGCACCACTTATGACTTATGAGCAGACTGAGTGCAACTTCTGTGCATTAGGAAGCCTTGAGCATTAGATTGCTCCCTCAGGGACTATCATGTAATCCACAGACCCAGCTATGTAAAAAAAAAAGAGTGAGTAAGGGCTGATAGAGTCCAGATCACAAGGTTTCCTTGGTTCCCATTTAGCCCACCCCTGCCACGGTGGTACCTCCAGGAGGAATGTTATCCACATTCAATGCTACCACTGCCTGGGCTTTTGACTCTTCAGGGTGTAAGCTGTAAGCTCTTGGCCATGAGGTGTTATGCAGCATGTGCTGCCGGGAGCTTTTATTTGGAGTAAATCCCTAGTGGTATCTCTGTAGGCATTGCATAGAATACACTGGGTTTCAAGAAAATAAAGGGTTTAATAGCCATGGAACTTTGCTTAATTGAAGTCATCCTGTCATCCAAGCTGCCTTGTATAACAAGTTTCTGAAATACAGGACTACTGAGTATCTTTATGATGCTAATAGGGTACTGTTTGATAAAAAATAGACAAAGCTTGGAATAAGAAATTCCCTACTGATGCAAATAGGTATAAAATTGTAATATTGCCATGATTATTTTCCTTTTCTCTTTTTTCCTAATTGTGAAACTTACTGTTTGAGTACGATCAAAGCATATGATTTTGATTTTACTACTATTGCTCTATTACTATTACAAATGCTCATTTGTGTCACATTCATGGAAGATTCTACAAACAAAAAAAGCAATTCCATATTTTTTTAAGAAAATAACATTTTATACACAGTTCAGTTAAATTACAATTTGAAATAAGAAGAGCACATGGAATTGTTTACTCACACCACAGTCTTGCTTTTAAAAGTCACCATAAAGGCTTGAGAGAATAATAAATACACTGAATGATAGCTGTACCATTTATAATCCCTCACAAATAAATTGCAATCCAAAGAAATAATTAATTAATGGTTTTTACATTGTATCAAAAACAGTCAAGACAATACATATTTCAGTATATCTACATAAAGGTAGATGTACTGCATAAAGGTAGGTATAAGAAGTGTATAAAACATAAAATATTTCTGATCTTACCAAACTAAATGTTATTGGTTAAAGTATTTGTCTGATATAATAAAACCCAGTCCTGGTCTGCCTGGTAATTTTTTTGCTGAGTGTATTAGATATCAATCCAAACTGTTAAAACATCAATATATTTCTGAGAATTGCTACCCAGACTTCTGATATGTCACGGAAGACAGACATGTTCAAAAGTACGCGTGGACATGCACAGCTGCAAGCACAAAGAATTCTTGTGGAAGTTGGAACTTTGTTTAATGTTATTCTCAAAACAAGGACTTCTGCCTCGTTTCTACAAACCTGGTTATGTGGGCTTTCAGCTTGTTTTCTGTTTCAAATAACATTTTGCTCCTTTCCTGCTGGAAATGAAGAGAGCTAGTTGGCTGCTTTGGAAAAGTGATGGTGTTGTTTTCTCGTAAGCTGCATTTTCAACAGTGGCCATTACTCAGGCTGCCCAAACACGCTGAAAAAGAGTTCTCAGTGTGTAGGTCAGTTTTTTATATTCTTTATACTCAGGTGTCACTTAATGATTTCCATTGTCTGTGGCATGGACTCACCCCATGATTGAAAACATTTCAGCTTGTACAGAACAAGTCCAGGATAACTGTGATATTCCTATTCCTGCTTCCATCTGCACTTCTCCCACAGAATTTCTGAGAAATTCAGATTGCTGTTCACTGATGTAATTCTCAAAGAATAGCAGATAAGGAAATCACCCTTTGGACTCTCAGAACTACCAATAATGCAAAAAATCTACTGGAAATGGAAAAACTGGAAACGAGTTTTGTGGTTTTAATTTGTAGGGTTTTGTTCATGCTTGCTTGTCTTTTCATTAACACAGAAATTTACTGGTAAAAGTCTGTGTTAAGGACACATGCTAAGAAGAATAAAAGAATATCAGTAATCATAATAAAAAAGATTTCTAAAGCCTTTGGAGGGATAGAGGAACTGTGACATGTCTTTAGGGGGAAAAAAAAAAAAAAAAAAAAAAAGGGAAAAACCTCAAAAGAAAGAAGAATATAATTAGGGAGGGGGAAAAAAGGGAAAAGATATCATCTAGTACAGAAACAGAAGGAAGCTACAAAGTTCAGGATGGATCAAAAGTAGGTGAAGACTCCTTTAGCAAACAGTCATGTATGCCGACAGGAGAGTCATGGAGAAGATCTACTTTGGACAAAGATAAATGCATGAAAGAAGGAAAGAAAATGCCAAAACCTTTGCCAAAATGTTGCTCAACTTCTTGTAATTTGGGGACTTCTCTTGCAAAATATCATGTCAATTGAACAATTCTTTTCTTTCCTCCAAGAACTGTATGAAGAAACCGCAGCTAAAAGGAATGAACAGAGTTTAGAGTCTGGATGCAAATCAGGATGTGGTGAGGTCTGTTTATCAGAGTGTCAGATGTCTGATGTTCTCCTGTTACATTAAGGATGTATTTGAAGTAGCTACCATGTAAGGATTGTGCAATGACTCAAACAAAGTGACCTTGGCCATCTCCGTTCCATTCCTCCAAGGCTTTGTCAAAAACTCCCTTTGTCCCATTTGGCACTTAGTGAAACCAGCCTGGGGTTGCATTTCCCATGTCAATCAAGCCTCCTGTACTGTCAAATGTGGGCAAGTTGGTTTTGAGAAGGGCATTACCTGGGGCATAGATTGATACCTGCTCATTTTTCATGGACGTTTTGCTGGAGGTGCAAGGAAGTAACAAGAGAAACTCCTGTTGGGTGAAGAGGTCAGAGAAAGTACTGGTGATGTAACAGTGATGATTCTTATTCTGAGCCTACTTATAAAGTGAAGAGAGATGATTTAAAATGATGATAGATGATTTTCTGTGGTTTGCTGTGTCTGTCCTTTTTGATCAAGATAATATCAGAATCAGGCACACTAAGTAAAAATAAATGCTGTTTCCAGAGACCTGTGGGCGTTTTTTGAGAGCACTTCCTCTTCAGCTGAAGAGCTGTTATTTTTAACCAAATGAGCAGCACAGTTAACAGCGGGATATGTCTGGTTTGTGCAAAATGCTATCTGCCTCCTTTGTTAGAAAATATAAAAAAAATCAAAAGAATCAGAATGCAAGTACAAAGAAAGGTGGACAAACCTGTTGATATTTTAAAAACTAGAGAGAATAAATGAAGAAACATAATAGCAAAAACTTTCAACTTTGTTGCTGCTCAGCTTGAAAGACCCATGTTTTTTAGCTAACAAAAAGACAGTTCTGCCCTTTAGTTAAGATAAGAACCAATTTACCTGGAGTGCTCTGTGGTTTCTATTGCAAAATTTCAGTCTAGCTATGCATACTGCTGTGAGCTTTGTAGTCTCAGAACTTCATATTGCTAATAAAAGGAACCCCAAAAATCCACTTCGGCAATAACTTATGGTATCGTCCTTGTTTTACACATATCACAGATTGCATGATACAGCCCAACTCGTATATCATGTCTGGAGGTTATCCAGAAGCAGATTCTGAGAGCCTTGCTGTCACTCCTGAGCATTTTGACATAAATTAGTCATTTTACTCTTTCTCAGTGCAAAAGAAATAGACTGTAATAGCACACAGCACTCTTGAAAAAAAAAAAAAGTTATGAAAGCCACAGAGTGGGCACTGAAACATGGGGACCTACAAATTGAGTAACTCTATCTGATATGCAATGAGGAAGCTGATCCATGTGAGATTTACATCTACCAGCTAATCTGTGTAAGGGCAAACTGCAGTTTTATTATGTTACAAGTGAACAGTTTATTTTTTGGCAATTGGCAGCAGCCAGTCAATAGTAACAGTTATGAGCAACTGCAAAATGGTTAATAAAAGTTGTTACTTGGAGCTCTGGGTAGTTTCCTTTTTATTTCTGTCTCCTAAGCAACAGAAAGACCCTGTGCAGGACTTGCAGAGAAAATCCCAGAGCAAGAGGACACTGATTTCTTCCTGGGGAATAGCTGAAATCTGTGCAGCTCATTCTGTACTTGGCTGATCACAGCTGCCCATTTCCAATGGGTGGAGTGGGGTGTAGCATAGACAGAGAGACAGAGAGGGAGAACATATCTCTCTCTGCCTCTCAGGACTTCTCAGGCCTTCCTCTCTTCTTTATGAAACTCAAACTGAAACCTGATCTTCAAAGTGCCCAAACAACACAGCAGGTTTATTTCTTCTCCGGTGATTATACAGAGAATGTTATAGAATGTTAAGAATTGTTCTCTACATTTGAATGAGAGAGAGATGGAGATACTATTGCTTTTCTCACATTTCAGTATTCAGGACGTTCCTACCATTTTTAAACCCTTTTTACCTGTCAAAAGGCAGTTGATAAGTCCCTGGTGGATTGGGGCCACAATGTACACCAGCAACTTTCTAAGCACTGTAGTGGGAAAAAAAATCTTACATTCCCAGGAGGAAGAAAAAGTTCTAATAGCTGAAAGATCAAAAAAATAACCTAGTCTGTAGAATTGAGTGCACTGTCTTGGGAACCAAACAGTAAAACTGATGTTAACTGTATGTGTACTATATACCAGAGATTTTTTAATGGGTGTGTGTCTTAAAGTGCCACGTAATATGCACTACCAGGAAAAGTTTGCACTAAGGATTCAATTAATTAGTTAAGTGAGTGTCAAAAAATGGTAAGAAATCACTACTGAGCAGAGAGATGCTCCAAGTGTGAATAAAGAGTCAGGTATTGTTCCATCAGAATTTCAGACGTATGCCAATGAGGTGAAAATATAGATGGAAATCACAGAAAATAAACAGCGATTTTTCGAGATCATCACCCATATAAGTGTGCTCATGCTGTTCCCTACAACTACTGCCCAGCCTGCTCTTAATATGGGCATCCTCCTCTCCTCGGCACATCTTCAAATTCAGCAGGAAACATGGTCCGGTGTTGCAGGAAGTTTGTGACACTTGATCCTATCTAAAGACAATATGGAAAATAGATTATTTCTGTTCTGCTGGCTTTTCCATATCTAAAGACTTAGTACTCTGCTTTCTAGACTGAACACTGTTGTCACTTTCAATTTCTCTACATAGGTAATATTTCTAGATACTTTTATGTTCTAGTCTTTCTATTTTTCTTTGAATTTTCTTCATTTGCTTCAAAGTGATTTGAAAAGGGGAAGAATGAGAGGGAAGGAGGAATTTCCCTGGATTTCCCCAACACAGACAAAATATTTAACAATTTAGTGCAGAGTTTTACTAAGGTCAAGTAACATTGTTCCTGTTCATACAGACGCTGTTTACCTTTTCCACAAGACCATGACACCATTAACTCACGTTTATTTTTGCACTTATATTCCAGATCCTTCTTTTCTAGACTGTTACCTAGACCACTGCACTCCACCTTGAACTGGTACAGCTGATTGTCCTTGACAAAGGAAATCTTGTATTTGAGCTAAGTTCATTGCATCTGGCTTCTGTTTGGTTGATATCTTTCCTTTTCCTCCTGGCTGAGGGCATAGTCCTTTAATTTAGCAAGACAATTTTGCATTCTTAGACTTTCCTTATATGCACTGGTAGTTCCTCATGGCTGTAGATATGGCCAGTGAGCTCTGGGCTTTATGAGATCTGGACAAGAACAGTATAATTTATAAGTAGAGCACAGTATTAAATTCTTTGGGATTTGTTTTTCTCAGCGATACGAATAAATAAAACACACTCAGGACTTTTGCCTAGCATCAATGACAGCTGCAGAGACCCCATATCACTAAACTTCAGTACACAGTACCTACATCCAAACTGTGTGTGTATTGCACCTAACTCTATTAGCTATTGATCTGGGGATCGTCTGAGATGGTAATCTTCATTCCACACAGATTTGTACCAGAATAGTTCAATTGCCTGGGTAGCAAGTTCCACTGCCTGGGCACCTTTTCTGGCTCTCTGTTTAATTGACTGGAGCTGATTCTGTTAGCAGCTAGGCAAATGTTAAGGTGTTACCCAGGCATCTGAAAACTGATGGCAGAGTTGCTGCTGTGTGCAGGTCTATAAGCACTGACATTTGTCTTTGAAGACAATCATCAAGACTCTATTGGAGAGTTCCATTTGGACACTGTAAAGGGGAAGTCTACCTGCCTGCTGATGTAAAGCAGCAAACTTCATTTTAGTTTTAATCTGAGCCTAAAGTTTTCCTGACTGAGTGATTTAAAAATAGTCCAAAGTCTTACTGAAAGTTACAAGGAGAAAGAGTACTCCCACTGAATGCCTCACTGATCCCAAGTACAGCACACATGCAAAGTATCATCACACACAGAAAATGTTTCTGTTGTTCCAGAGTCTGTAAGAAAGGGCTGAACTCCCAAGTCCAGTCAGAAAGAGTGGTTTCTGCTTTTGTGTATCTGGGTGGATACATTGTTACTACTAGGTGTACCACTTATTTCTGAAATATTATGTTAGCATTTGTCAGTGGAAGGGCAGAATAATGTTTCCTCTTTCCCTTGTGATCAATCATTCATCAAAACATTAAATGCAGTACAAGATTGGGCATGAACCTGCTACAGTGTGTTTGGCACCAGCAGGGCAGTTCCATAATCTCCAATGCTGATGTTTGCTGGCTCGTTAGAGACAGAGATCTGCTGTGTTTATCCAGGTTCTTGTCCTGGAGCCTACCCTAGAAAATTTCATTTCGTGCAAATACCTATAGGCTAAATAAGGCAGCATTTGACAAACATGTATTTGTAGGCTTTGCAAAAGGCTTTATCATCCACCTGCCACCATGGTGACCAGGGTCAAAGTAGATTCTGAAAATACCGCCCATGGTACTTTGAAAGTGTATTCAAGATTACAGTTTTGAGAAGCACCATGGACCATGTGCAGACTCAGAAAGCCCCAGATATTTTCCTCAGCCTCAGCTAGATCCTTTCATGAGTGTGCAATGCAATGAATATCCCAGATAATTTGCCTAGGCTGAGCATGGAGCACAACCACCATACAGCTCCATTGCACACCCACATCCAGGAGTCAATATAGGATTTCATGGCTGTTGTTTCTTAGCTAATCTCATGGAAAACAGAATTCTGAAAAGCTCTGCCTCTAAAAAATATGTAGAGGTGATGACAGATAATATCCAATGGTCTCGGCCAAAACCACCTGCAAACTCTCTGGGGCTGACAGGGAGCGCTGACAAATTCCACCGACCATACACATTTTGGTTGGTGGGTATTTGTGAATACTTCACCTACAATCTTTACAGCAGAGTACAGTGTTTTCTGCATAAATTATGTTTTATACCTCTCCCAAACACTCTTTCTTTCCAGAGACCTAGGCACTGAAGAACTCTGATGATGAGGGACCATTTTTCCAGGAGGGCTAGCCAGGTCTCCAGGCTATGGAATGCCTGACTGTAAACCACTATTAATATCTCCTCTTGCTATGAATTCAACTGTTTTTCTCCTTAAATTAATGCCTTTACAATTGTGATATAGTGATTCTTTTTGATCTTGGGTCAATTCAAATTCCTTTTCTTGACAGAACAGATAGCAAGTTCAATAGGAAAAACTGAAGAAACCTAATTCTGCCAAAACGGGCATGAAAATAAAGTTTTCATCAGGATGCTGCTGCGCATCCACCAGGGTGGTGGGAGAATGTGGAGGTATCTCTCCATACCCCATGCAAGATATATAAATTCAGCCTTTTGACCTGACTGGGACTATCACCTATAGGCTTCCCCATTACATGAGACAGAGTTTCCTCAGTTACCTAATCTTTGAATGTAGGTCAGGATATTGAAGTTTACAGAGTGGGTAGAAAGAACAAAATGGAGCAGTACAGCAAAGGAGCACACACACCACTGATGGGATGGGTAATAGGACAATCATGACTTCAGAGTGTGTGCAAGCCTGCCAGGATGTCTGTACTTTGGGAAGGTATTTGGAAAACCCACACGGGAGGGATTTCAAGGGCCTGGTTGATTGCTTGGAGCTTGTCGGCAGCCTGGTCTGCTCTGGGTAGTCAAATCATCCAATTCTAAGTGTTTTCTGTTGGTTTGCTTGGGTGATGGATTGTTTCAGTTTCACTGGATGTTACTGCGAAATGACTGGTTTTACCCACCTGGTGTACAGGGAGTTCTGTAATGATCACATGAAATGCAGCTTATGCTGTCTACTCAAGCACTTCACACATACACCTACAGAATAAGAATATAGTATGGAGTGCAAGAAACACTCACTGGAGTAGAGAGCTGAATATTTGGACTCTAAATTTACTCTTTAGGGAGTCAAAAATGTGGGAACATACCAATAAATTCATTTTTTACTCTCTCAGGATCCTGCTGCTACCATTTTTGATTGTAGTTATATTTTTCTGTTTCTATCTGGAGACCCATGCTTTGGTTTCCTTCCCAAATAAAACTATGTGGTCTGTCCACTTCTGCTACTTACTTGAAAAGTAATCAAGAGACAGGAGCGTGCTGGACCAGACTCACATCATAAAAACATCAGTCAGGCTCTAAAGCAAAAAAAAAAAAAACCCAAAAAAACAAGCAAACATTAAAATAAAATTAATTGTTGACTTATTTTTTTTTCTTCCATGGTGCTCATAACACATTAATAACTTTACAGAATCTGCTCTGGAGTCTATTTTAAAATTAAATATTTTGATTCTTTCAAAGCAGGATTAATCCAGGAGGCTATACATAAAGTACTGAATACGGCATTAACACAATATAATGCAGGTTTTCCATGGTTTTTTTGTCATTCTAGTAAAAAAGTGGACTTTTACTTCACTGAAACTAAAGCAGTCTGTGGCAAGCATTGACTTGACTGCATAGTGCTTCTCATGTTCTGCTTCTCATCAGGGTTCTGCTTATGTTAAGGGGGTTTTTGTGATCTCATTAAAGAGAAATGCACAGAACATTTTGCATGTTACATGCAAGCATTTTCTCCCACTGTCTTGTCTGAAAGGTGAGAAACCCGTATGAATTCTTTTTGTCAGTTCCTTCTTTTTTACCTTGCTTCTTCCACTGCTCACAGCTTCCTGCTCATCATCCCACCTTCATTAGAGGGAGAGAATTCTTCACTAGGTAAAAAAATTGAAGAAAATGTTCACAGTAGGAAAGTTTTCTCCTAATTTGGGCTAGATGAAACTTCAGGCAAGATTCCCAAACTGTGCATTAAGTTCATTGTGTTTCTAAATCTGTATCAGCAGCCACCTCAATACGAAATCAACCATGTGCTCATTTAACCTCATTAGCAGTTTCGTTTGTTTCCCAGGTGAAGTTTCATTTGTTCCTTGTGATTTTCAGAGTGAAATGGAAAAGCATTCAAACAGACAGACGTTTCCATACGTCTCTCTTAGAGAGAATTGTAAACGATATCTGAGGCATGAAAAGTTTACTTTAGTCTGGAACATTAATTCTGATGCACTAATAATTGGATGCAGTTTGTTATAACCCCCAGAGCTACTTCAATGCACAATTAGGAGGAAAGAAACCTCAACACAATAGCTTTACCATAGATAGCATGACAAGCAAAATGCAAATGTGTACACACTTTTAATGTTGTCCTTTGTAACCAATAAATGAATATCAAAACACGTACAACAGAAACAAGGAAATAATTATTTTTAAATGAATGTGTAGTAAGATTTTTGCATCTGTATCTTAATTAGATATTAATTAAATGAAAGAAAATAAAGAAAACGATATAAATTACTCTTTTAACTTTAATTCTCATGATGTATACATAGGAAGGGTGACTAGTTTATCTGCACACCTGTGTTGACTTGTAATTTACCTCAAAAGACAGAAGTACTTGCAAATGAAATCTGTTAAATCAATTACTCAAACCAAAGAGTTTTTTGTTATTTTGTTCATTTGTTTTCCAGCTAGTAGTAACTAGTACAGTTGGTAGGGGGATAAATTTTCATGTCTCATTTCAAGATAAGTGTGCGTGAAAGCTCTGCAGGCAAGAAGATAGGCAGAGATTATCCCTCTTGATTTTGTGAGAAACTGCCTTCACATTTTTCTCCAGGGAGGAGGAAGAGAGACTCCACCATTAAGAGATGTAAAATTAGCAGGGTTGCTTCTGTAGGCAGTGGAAGGGATATGTTCCTGTTTGTAATGATGCTGCTGAGACACCTTACAACCTCCACTACTTTATTTATTTAGCACGCTTTGAGCAGTTGCCAGATTTGTTCTAAATTTCTAAGAATTTACCAGGTTCAAAAGAGTAGGATTACTGAATTTGGGGGTTGTTTTCCACTTCTTTCCCCTTTGTCCATCATATGGAATTCGGCCAATAGCACAGCTCTAATAAGGCACATTCCATCTGGCCATTTGTCTCAACTCTTGCAGAAGTCCAAGATTTTGTGGACTTCTTTATGAACTGATACAAAATTCAAGGTCCAGGGGTATGATTGAAATATTCCACATACTCTCTACAAGCATATTGGGTATGTTTTTGATGGCTCCCAGAGTTGAGTGTCTTGTCAGTGACCTTTGTCTTTGCACAGCTATCTGCAGTTTTGGGGTCTACACTTGGTGACTCTGGTGGCACCTTGGGTTGTGCATGCTAGAGCACAGATGTAAGCATGGGAATTGTAATCATGGTCTCCCACCATATGCAAAGGCATGGGCTGCAGTGGAGAAATGCTTTGGGTGCTCAAGCCTTCAGTCTCTCACCACTGAAATAAAGCATTTTGCATCTATTTTCTGGACAAGGATGCTCTGTTGGCTGCGCTGGGGCCAGGATGTCTGGGATGTATCCTGCCAGGCTTCATTGCCAGTGACAATGTCTGGAGCATCCCCTAACGTCCATTTCCCTTTCTCCTTCCATGTGGAAAAAAAAAGGATTGAATTTAGCTCCTGAAAGAGTCAGTTAAAGAGAAATTATTTGACATTTTAAAAACTTCTTTTTCATTGTAGACAATTTGTAGTGGAAAACTTTTTTTCAACCCTGTGCTAATAAACTCACAAAAATTTGGAGCCAGACAAATACGTATGTGTCTAGACTTCCAATGCATTTTCCCCTTTATACTCATTTCATTTCTAAACAGATGCTGTTCAAAGAGGGTATGCATGTACATGCACATATAATGCTGTGTCACAATCCAGTATAGTTAGTTGCAAGTGTGTATGTTCTGATTCTAAGTCTCTCCGTCTGCTCCCAGAGCAGTAGCATCCAGTCCTGCAACCTCAGAGGGCTTTGTCTGGACTGGGCAGGAAAATGCAAAAGTACTCTGTCTGTTAGGAATGGCAAGCAGAGAGAAGGGCAATGGATGGGCCAGCTGGCCAATAGGTTTTTAGATAAATCAAATTTCTGCTCTATGTTTGGGAACAGTTATTAGTCCTGTCTCTGGGACCTGAATTTGTTGCCTTTAGACAGAACTGGGAAAAGCATTACCCTTGTCATCAGACCAGAGTACATTACAGATTAGTCAGAATATGTTATTTAATTGTTCTCTGAAACAGGTTGAGGGCCCTAAAGAAAGCAGATATGAGACTAGGAGAATTATAAAATTCTATTCAAGCAGCCATAAGTTATCTCACGCCAGGTATCTGATTCCAGGCTGTCTCTGTGGTGAAAAGGGATGTTGAAGGCATTGTTTTGAAAGGGTGGGTAATGGGAATGGACAACCTTATCTCTCTTTACCAGAGAAAGTGGTGGGTCTGTCAGCATATTTAGAATGAGTAGCTCTTAAAACTGCTGCAGACAAGTATGCAGAGAAAAAAAAAATCTGTCGCATGTTTTATATGGATTTGTACTTGTTTCTACATCAGACCAGAGAGAGAAAGTGAAAATTGCCTTCCTAGCCTTTTTATGCTTTGATAATCCTAAGCTTTTGACCACTGGAAAATATAGAATACTTTGGCTGCTTTCACTAATTCTGTAGATTCCCTTTTATTTACTTTAATAACCTGGTGTGGCCATAAGCCACCCATCTAAAGGAGTGAGCTGAATGCTCAGAGTGTGGTTCAGCTCCACACTGTGTTTTTAGTCTGTGGTGGCCCTGGTTTTACTACATTATAAATTTTCTCTTTTATTGTTATTTCCACAATAAGGGGTAGAATTCAGTGTACAGGCTAACTTGGTGTTCCACCTTGCTGCAGGGGTTTGATCAGGGTACACCACAAACATTTTATTAATCTGTTAATACCTGGCTAGGTTTGTTAACCTTTGGTAACACAACTTCATGACTAATTGTTTATGTCCTAGTGAGTGAAAATCTGTCCAGTACCAGTACCAGTAACCATCTTTCCCCACCACTCTCCTTATCTGCAATTCTGATGAATGAATTTAATTTTACCAGCCAAAACATCCCATTTATTTAAACTGGTCTGTTAAAATGTATGAAATTTCTTGAAAATAGGTTTTGTAAGATAACTTGAATTTTGTGAGTTAATAATAAATGCATTAATACTGAATACTAAATGCGTTAAACCAAGAGCAGCTGCAGGGATGTCCCCCGGACAATGCAGTTGTGTAGATGACACATTGCCCTGTTTGTTTCATCCAGCACAACACTCACCTCAAGCTGGCTGTCTAGCTGCAAGCCTCCAGTTGTGCCTGGCTGAAAAAGAGCCACACACCATATAAGAATGGGCTGAATAATATCAACCTCCTCAAATATGACAATTTAAGAACATTATTTATGTTACCAACGTACTTGAACTAAGCTCTCTACTTTGAATATCTGAATCTGGGAATTAGAATCTATTTTTGGGTTCAGATTTGAGTGCTTGGCTAGTGCAGAGATATGAAGTTAACTCCTTCCTTTCCCCTGTGTTTTGTGTCCATGTCTGCTCCTGCAACTTAGACCCATTGGAATGGAAGAGTTTCTGAAGAGATTTCTAATCGATGTGCTGTTATGCATCAGCTGAAATGGTTTCAGGATGCTTCCTCTGAAACATTAAAGTACTGATTTCCACCTCTTTATGGATCATTCTTAGGATTAGAGCAAACATGTTGTATTCAGAAATTCCCGGTATCTACACATCTGGTATTTTAGTAGTTGAACAAAGCATTCAAAATGCTTGAAAGAAGATCTTCCATGGAAGAAACGTGAAGCTTATCCCCTGGCTTATCCCCAGGAAGTGATATGCAAAATAATGGGCTCGTTTCTACCCACCATTGAATCAAAAAGCCTTTATAATCATCATTTTTAGCCAAAGACAAAGACATGAATCATCATTTTGAGCTTCAACAGTATTTGAAATCCAAATATTTTCAGTAACTACTGTGAGGTTCATGTTTCAATACATTTTTGCTGAGATTGAGATGCAGATCAACCTGCATCTCAGTCTCAACAACATAAAGTTAGGACTAAATATTATGAGAAGTTTATATTTGAGCATTTCCAATAAAAAAAAAAAAAAAAGCCAAGCAATGAAAAATGTGGAACAGCTTTATTATGCATTACTCCCTAAAGAAAAATATTACTTAAATTCGCTGCCAACTCCTTTGACAAGTTAAGTTATTCCAAACAATAATAAATGCACACCAGTAACTTTCTGTTTATTTGTGTTGAATGCCCATTTATTAAATATTTTTTCCCAACAGTTTCTTTCCTAGCATATTTAAGACATATTTAACTATATGGGACATAGTTGATTGACAGAAGGTTGATAGAATCTATTTTTCTGAGAGTATAGTATAGTCATACTATTTCCAAGAAATTTGACACTTCAGTTAATGTGCTGACATGCTGTGCTTTTGAAGGGATCAGTTCATTGAGAAAAGAAGGATCTGGGTGTTTGCAAGTGCCACACAACAACACTCTGTCATACCTGTAATTTGTTACAGTAGCAGCACAGAGCAGATCTAAAAAGCAGTGAATTTCCATATTCGTCCGAAAGAAGTACTTTACTAAGGAATATTTTGCTAACAGCAAAGATACAGCAAATTTCACTAGTGTAACACTACTCCTGATATTGAATACAAGATTATATTGAGACAAGTCAGTAAGGTAAAGACACAGATGGAAAATGTAGTGAGTGGAAGCGTATGCAGTGTCTGAATGAAAAATTTGCAGAATGTTAAGGACTATTATGTATTTTTAAGCTAAAAAATCATCTGGATGAAATACGTACATGTTTATGGCCTGGCATGTGTTACATGGCTACCTTTGTTCTAAGAAACTCTACTAGACCTGTGTCAAGACAAGTCCCCCCCTATTAATAAGATCTGTAGTTCATAAAAAGGCAGCTTACAAGCTGCCAGTTCAAGTGCTCTGAGAAATGTCCTCCAAAACGTCAACAGCTCAGCCTGCTGCTCTTGTGCCAGTGCCACCCACACAGGGGAAATCTTCTCCCATTTGTCTGGGCATGCCCGTGGCATGTTTTCAGCTCCCAGCATCACAATCAAGTATCAGGGACCTCATCCCAGAGCTTGGACCCTCATCTGCCTGATGGGAATTCGCTCTTCGATTTTTACGTAAATGTGAGAACAGTCATTAAGAACAACATTAATTCTAACTTGAGGCTTTGTCTCAGCTGTAAATGTGAAGTGTGCTGCATAGTTCAGTCTGAATTAAAATATTCCTGCATCACCACTGATATTCTCCCCCTTCCCTCTTTTCCCACCAAGCTCCTTTTATGAATTCAGAATAAAACCATGAGGTTTTAAGAGGATTTGTTCTTTCTTTGCACTTCATTACTGGTACTAACTTGCCACTCCATCTCTTGGGACAACATCCAAATTAAAAATTAAGCCATCTCTCCTACTTCTGAGTGCAATCATCTATAGCAAAGATTGCCTTCCATACTATGAATATGTTCCCTAAGTCCTGATCTCAAAGTGGCATATACTCTTTTTCATGCACCAAGAGCAAGGCTGTAGCAGGATTTCAAGCAGCAAATTAAGCTCTAAGGGGAGTGACTAATATTTATAGCAGTTCATGTTTTCTTGAGAACTTTAGCTGTTTGGGGAAGGAAGGGCCAAAAGGTTACATTTTTCTGCATTTCTCCCTCTTTAACTACTAGATAGAGTGTATAATTTATGATTCATCTAAAAATGGACCTAGACTTTTCCTACAATCATTCCCTCTTGGGGGAGGTTTGGGACAGCCCAAAATGTTATTTTTATCAACTCCTCCACTCTTTAAATTCTGTTTTTAAAATGCTGGAACTAGAATCTTTCAGTATCCTAGCTCCAAAACTGAAATTGTAAGCAGTGCACCTTCCAAGCTTGATATGAATATGACCCATTATGATTGAAGAGGAGCACCCAGGGAAATGAAATTTTGACATTTCTGGTCTCCCCCAAAATATTTTAATGAAAATAAAGCACCTGTAAAATTCAATATTCTGAAATAGAATTTTAGCAACTCATACGAGTATTTTTCCTGTGTCCAGGACAATTCACAAGGCAAAATTACCATGTGCTATCTGAAAATAATCTGTGACACAATAATGTGTGTTCCTCCACCACATTCAGAGTGCTGACCTGAAGACTTCTAAGCATTTGGATAAGAATAGGAATCATAGAGATAATTTTCTTGGTATCTGGATTAAGTCTGTAATCTTTTGACTGGTTTATAAAAGAGTACTGAAATAAAACGCAGTCACATCTTTCTTTATTTGCCTGCAACTGAGTAATAGCTCTTCCCAAAGCTTTATCCAAAATAAACTTTCCTTTTCGTTGAATCCATCAAAAGAACATGGTCATTCATACTCTGTTCTGTCAGTCATTTGTATACTACTTCTCATGTTCTGTTTTACAAAACAATTTATATAATTAAACTGAAGAATACCTTCAGGCTTGAGTACACAGCATGGAAGCATGCCTGAACTAGAAATTTTGTTCCAGTGTCTCCTCAAAAAGCAGCAATTGTAGTGTTGTCATGTGCCACTGAAGTTACTTGCTCTGCTGGCATACCTGTCACAGAGTTGAGGCACTGGAGGTTCTGCTGCTTTTCCTTGTCCTGAGAGGCTCCTCAAGTCCTCTAATTTTCACTCATTCCTGATTACTAACCAGGACAGTGCTTACAGTCTCCTGTAAGTCCTTCTCTGTTTTCCTATGACCACGCTTGAAATAACTGCACAACTTCACTAAACAAAATTTACTTTCTTCTCTTGATTTCCATCCTGCTAGAGAACACTGAAAAGCAGTAAAAGGTGAATATCTCTCTCTTAGCTGAACATTATATTTACTTGCAAGTTTGGGATAAATCCCCCTTCTCTTCTCTGCTTCTTCTTACATAGAGATGAACAACTCACACACGGCTCTTTGCAGTGCCTCTCTGTCAGACATGCATTAGCTTCAGCTCGTCTGTTCTTCCATTCTCCTCATATCACTTCTTCTACTAGCACAGCACACCCTCCAGCCATGGCTTTGGCCTTAAAAAGAAATAAAAATCTTACATGCTCTGACACCCAAGTGAGAGGATGATCCTGATAACAGGACTGCCTTGTATATAAAACTCCAATAAAGCCAATGCATTAAATATGCTGGGGGTATGAATCCACAGCATAATTTCTGTTTCACAGTTACTCCTTACACCATTATCCCCTTTCAGCTACAGGGAAATTCACACATCTTTCATGGACATAATATACATGTGAAACCAACCTCTGCTGAAGTTAGTTCATTTGTGCATTAGTTACTCATTCACTGACTTCTGTGATCCCTTCCATGTAACCCCTGATGATCTGATCTAAACCTCTCTTAGGTCAGAGGTTATCATCAGTCATTTAGGTCTTGTGTTTCTCTTTCACCCCAGCCCACCCCTCTCCCAGCAGTAATTTTTTTCACTACATAACTGGTGTCCTTTGGAGACGTTTTTTGTGAATTCTGCATTCCCATCACATCTCTCTCCTCACTGGGGCTGTGTTGTCTCCTTGCCTTGCCTTATAATTTTCAAGGCAGCTCAGGGTTTCTGTGGTGCTTTGTGAATTCATCCTGCCTCTGTCATGCCTTGCCCCAGGATTCCCTGCACACACCCCGTGCCTGGACTGGGAGGTCTCCACTGGCAGGGTGGATCATGGCAGCCTTCCATATGGCTTGCACTAACATATCCTTCCCATAAGAGATGGGATTTTAGGGCTCCTTCTATTGTTTTCATTCTTCTACCTTGTGTGAGGAGGCCGAGGTGGTGAAAAGATTTGTTCCTTGTGCTGCATTACTGATGCTGGCAGCAGAGGCAAAGCTTAGCTGGTGTCACCACAGCTGTGAAAGGGGGCTGCAACTGCTCTGTGCTACCTGCTAATGCCACCCAAAACTCAGAGTTCAGCTTACAAAAGGAATAAAACCAGCCACAGGGGACTGCCAGGTGATGTAAGTAAGTGGGATTGTTTGATGTCCTTAGGACAGCAGTCAGTGATGAGCATGGAATGGCTGCCAAAGGTTACCAAAAATGATGGCTCTCTTTACCAGGTCCCAGTATCACAAAGTGCACTCTTATATATGGTCCTGCTGCACAAAAGCTAAAAAGACAATTCAAAATTATTGTGCATTTAATCAATACTAATGACATTCTCCCTAATCAAGTTACAGCTGTCTGTCTCTGTGCTTCGAGGGATAAAAATTTTCTCCTCAAGTTTAATGACTGAACAAAACAGCTTCTGGAGCTTGCTAAACTCTTTTGAAATAATGATCTCTTTGCCTGCTGCCAAAGGAGCATGAGAGTGGATGGAAATGGCCTTTGTCTTGTCCCAATGGCTGGGACAAGAACACAAGGAAATTAGTTCTGAAAAATCACCTTCCTTTAATACAAAACTTTCCAAATCAACTCATGTCATCACCTATTCATGAAGAATTTGGCAGGAGTGTACCAATCTAACTGGTATTGTTTTATAATGCCAAGCAAAACAACCAATAAATTTGATAGTAGAGTCTTTGGCTAACCAAAAGCTATGGAAAATGAGGATTAAATCTTCCTTTTTTTCTCCTTCTTTGCCACTCCCAGAAAGCTTTATGGCTCCAAAATGAGTTTTCAGCAAAATTCAAGCACCATAACACTACCCTGTGTTTTTAAGAGCCAACCCACTCAGCATTTGTAGTTCCACTGAGCATGTCCAGAACTGCCTTGCATCTTGACAGGGCTGAGGTGGCTGGCACATCCATCACACCTCATCCCAGCCACATCCCAAGCTTGGCTTCTTTCCTGATGAACTACCCACAGGCTCAAACCCAGGCAGCTCTGCTACAAAATGTGTTGAAGGCAGTAATTTTCTTCCTTTTTTTTTTTTATTTTTTTTATTTTTTTTTATTCCTCAATAAGATAGTAGTATAGCAATTAAGGAATTCCTGTAAGAAGGAGTGGATGGACATAGATTCAGCTACTCAGGGTGAAAGTGTTAAATTCACATCTCCAAGTATGTCAAATGGACAAATAGTTTGAGAACCCATTTGTAGAAAGCAAATGCAAGAACCAGCATTTCCAATCGTATCAGAGTATCATCCCCAGTTTCCAGGAAACATGAATCAAAAAATTTTTGTAGTAATTACCCATTTGTAGGGATAATTTCTTGTTTTTAGGAGCCAGATAAAGTGCTTGAAAATAAATCTACTTCTTTGCTAATTACTGTCACTTCCCATAGACAGAAACCAAAAGAAAGTAATAAAAAAATTATATTTAAGTATGTAGGAGCTGATATTTTTTACATTATTAGTCTTCCTCTGCTTTTACTGAACTCTCATATTGTTTGTCTTAGTGAGGCAGTTGTATGGGAAAAGGCTTCATCAGTGCTTTGTTATTTTGTAAACCGAAAATTTTGAGGCAAAAATATTTCTACTGAAAACCAAGAATTTCTGTTTGGGAAGGCTGCCCGTTGCCTGTTGCTCAAGTAATCTGCTTGTCCCATGCTTCAGGACTTATGCATCTCTTGGGAGGGGAGGGGATAAACTCACAAGTAAACACAAGAAAGCAACAAAACAGGTAATAAACACATCTTCTTGCATCCTCCTCTGTTGTCTTTCCAAAATCTATAGAGAGGTGGAACATTTCACCACAAAACTCTGGAAATAGCCTGCATCAGCCTCTCAATTTCAGCTGCTGCTATTCAGTGCTTGCTTCACAGACCAACAAAAATCACAGAGGGCTTGGTAAAGTATGTGCAGTTTGTGTCTATTTCCTATTGCAGCTCAGACCTGATTCTCACCTTTTGAGTGAGGTCCAGGAAAGGCAGTGGAGACACGAAGGAAGATTTGTCCTAGTTTACAGTCAGCACAAAAATTAGGTCAGAGGAAACAAATTTGTTTCTTAGGCAGGAGGAAGTTTGAAAACAGCAATGAAAAATAGTAATTTTAAGTAATTTTATAATTTACAGAAGTTATTGCTTCTGCAGTATCAGCAAGTGAAGAGCTTAAAGAAAAGTCAGAGAAAATTTACTAGTGTAACTGCATTGCTAAAATTTTAACCTAGATTTTCCCAACAGCTTTCCCCTTTTAATCCTGGAATACAGTCGTGGCTTTGCGATTTATTTTGACAGACCTGGCCTTCAGATATACAGTACTTGTCTTACTTGTTCCAGACAGACTGTATATCATTTTGATCAACTCCCAAAATTCCTTTCAGAGCCAAGAAAATGACATTTACTGAGTCATAGCCCATCAACTATTTATGAATCATATCACATTAAATAAAAATAGGGGAAAAAAAGAAACTTGAGAGAAAATAATGTTTAGATTTATTTCCTTCTGTTTAATTCCCATCTGAAATGAGTTCTTTGAATATCTACTTAAATACAATCCATGATTTTTCTTCCACATAAAATAAGCCCATTTCAAAATGCTTGTAAGGCTTTGCAATGTGCAGCTATGGGATGTTGAGACGCACAGGGCAAAACTGATGACTAACACTGTAGACATTATTTATTAACTTTAATTCATACTATCTCATATCCTCCTGTCAGCTCACTCCTCCTCCTCCTCCTTTATTATTACAAATGAATGAAAACCGATGCTTCTGCATTCTTTTTAAACCATTAAAATATGTTAATTATTTACGGTAGGGCATCAGAATGAATAACGAGGCTCTGTCCCTGAAGCTTTCAGCATCCCATTACAGCAGTTTCTTTGCTTGGGCATAGTTTAAAGCAAAAATAATAAACTGCTCCGAGGAAGAAAACCCCACACTTCCCTTCAGAAGTTTACAAAGCAAATCATAGGCCAGTCTTCTACACTTGTAAATTCTAGGGTTACGTGTCCAAATGTGTTTTCAAAAGCTGTTTTATCACAAGAAAAAAAAAAAGACATGAAATGGGAAAGGATGAGCTTATGGTGCCTGGTGGCAACTGAGGGCACCTACATGCCCTAGGCCAAGTCAGGGACTCTCATTACCTGGTCTCAAGACAATTAAAAAAAAAAAAAGTAGTCACAGTGCTTTAATATTTTGAAAAAGAACAATCTAACTTTGGTCATTGTCTATGGGAATTTAAATCCATTGCCTGCATCTGCCCCTGGGAGAGATGTCAGACAGTGGTCAGAAGTATTTTTACCTCTTACTCCCCTTGAAAATGAGTCCTAGTGAGCAAAGGCTTGGTGGTTCAAAGTGCCAGAGAAAAATGGAGTGGGAGGGTGGCAGTGGCCCCACAGCTCTTGGGAGGTCAGGATGAGCAGGAATGGCATTGCAGGCTGTCCTAGAAGAGCTGCCAGGGCTGCTTTGGCACTCCCACGTGTGTCACCCAGCCTTTTGCTAACAGGAAGCACAGTGAAGTGGACATGGCTTCATCAACAAAGAGCACCAGCACCTCCTGCTCTGAGGGCAGCTGAGGTTTATATGTAATCTGAATTAAGGGAAGCTTTCCCGGCCTCCATGATCCTCCAGGCTATCGCTGTGTAGGTACAACCTGTGTGCTCTTTCCCCATAACAGATGGATGTTACGTGTGTAAGAGCTTCAGGACTAATCCTTAAAGGCTTAGACTTTTTGTAGATCACAGCTACTAATTATCACTGTTTAATTTCAATGGATCTATATATCCATATATATATATCCATCATGTATGTATCCTTTTATGAACAACAAAGTAGGGAAAACAACTGTTCTGTTTTTTTCTGATACTTACAGTCATTCTAAAGGACTGGTTTTTTCTTTCTTTGGAATGAATAAACTACATCAAAAGAAATAGAATTTTCTTAGAATTGAAAGTGATGAATCAAGTTTTTGATGCAGTAAGACTGGTTCTTGTCAGTGTTGGCTGCTGACATGATTTTCTTTACATGTGCATAGTACAAGTTTTGTAAATATCATGCAACCAAGATATATGAGGATGTACTGTATCCCCTTACAATTATATGCAAGTGGTGAGGGATATGATTCATGTCAGGCACTGTCAGGCACTAGATGTAACAGAAATTAAAAACAGACCATCTGTATCTCTAACAGAGGAATCAAGGATTGAATCCTGCAGCTTTAAAAACATAATTATTTGCAGATGTAACAAAATCAGTTTAATAGTAATTTTTTTAAAAATGTTATGGAAATTTCTGATTTGAAGGGATAGGAATTAAAGCTAGGAGAGGTTATTTTGGGGAAATGCTATTTTGTGTTGTCTGTTGTAATTCTGGGAACTCCTACCCCAAGCACCTACTCTGTGAGCACCTTGCTGCACATCTCCAGCTGCAAAGCCAAGGACATAGCCATATATATTAGGGTGACAGATCCATGAAACCAAGAGAACTGGGGCTCTCTCATTTGGAAAGAAATGGCCTCACACTTCCAAGTCAGGGAATTTCAGAAGGGTTGTGCTCTCCAGTGAGCAGTGCTGCTGCCATGGTGTGAAGCAGACACATCCCTGCTCTGTCCTGGGCAGGATGCACCCACATCCCCCCACCTCAGCTACCTGTGTCCACCTGCAAAGGGACAAGGTAGAGCTTGGCTTTGGATAGCAGCTTTCCAAAGGTTTAGTCTTCTGTTTTACAAGAGCCTGAACTAAATGAGAGTTTTGAGGAAGGGAAGTGTCAGGGGGCATAATTTCCAAAATGAGATAAATTCTACTTTGCTATTCTACATACATATCATACATATTTTTAGCAAGAGCTGGCCATAAATGTGGTTAAAAACTCGGAAGGAAGATGCTATGACACTATTTTCAGGCCAGTAAAGTACAAAAAACATAAAAATGTTTGGAGGACTCAGGATGATGAGATTAGCACATTAGTTTTATCTATTTGTAGAATTCGGGGAATTTGGGAAGGGCTTTGTAGAGCTTATTGGGGAAAACCAAACCTCTAAACCTCAGGAAATCCCACTGTAGGTTCTCATGACTGAACTGCCAGGACTGTCTGGCAGGAGAGAGTTATTATACATCTGGGAAGAGCATGTGATGGTTTCCAACTTCCTTCATAAAAACAACAAAAAATCTTTCACTTCACTAAATGATTAGGAAACAAAACAGCCTCAACTATTAAATTCTTCCTTTGCATTTCTTTCTTATACCAAATTTCGAGTCAATTTAACTACTGAAATTCTTGAGACGTAATCTGGGGAAGTCATAGCTATTTATTACACAACCCTTCCTTAAACAGAGTGACCTTGGGAAAATATATTGTTTTCATATTGCTTCAAAATGGGAGCAAATATGTACAGCATTACATTGAAAATTTAATGTTTACCTACATAATATCAGTTTTAAAACAATACATATTTGTGAATAATATTTTTATCAGCAGATACTGATATATTCCTTCAAATTTCTGTGGGTCTAGCAGGTTCATAATCTGGGCAATCCATTTGTTTGTTTCTTTTTTATGGACAGCAGTTACCAGCTAACAGAAAATCAAGAAGAGCCTCTTTGATGATTTCATTTGGTTTGGGCTTGTTTTTCACCAGGACAGCTTTCTCAAATTCTGTACCATAAATTACTGAGTTCATCAGGTCTTGTGGCCACTGCACATCTTTGGTCACCTTACATCATGTGACCCCATGGATCAGAAGAAATAAGGGATGTTCTTCTGGGTTTTTTGATGAATCTTGTCAGGACTATGGGTCAAAATCTCTAAAGGTTTCAAAATGTATTCTACAGACTGCTTAGTGTCTCTTACCATATCAGTTAAATCAAGTGGCACTTTACCAATGAAGGCACCTATGGAGAAGTAGAGCCCAAATAGCCATCGGTGCCCTGTTCAGAAAATCATTCAGAAACAAAGTGAACATGGGAAATGAAGGCAAATGAAGTATTCATGCACTCAGAGCAAAGACCCTCAATGGCCCCAAACATTTTTTAGCTCCATTAATTTGCCTTCCTGCTCCCTTTTTGTGCCAAGTTTCCTCATATCTGTGAGATCTTAGTGGGAGGGATTCCTTGTGTCAGTAAGAGTTCACTGCAGCAGGGAAGTATTGCAAAATCTGTTCTCCTTCTGGAGTAAAGTGAAAAGGAGGGTGTTTCAGCCTGTGTGTTGGGAGCAAAGAACAGGGAGGGGAGGGGAGATCACCACTTGCAAAATATCCAGAACTCAGATTTCCTCTTTTGCAATTTCTCTCTTCTAGTTTATTATGTTATTACATGTCTGTACAATTTTTTGTTATTTTTATTGGATCTCATTTCCTTGCAATATTTTCTTGAAAGTTACAAAGACCATGTGACAAATTTTGAGTAAAGATAATTCAGTATGGAGCCACTGGATGCTTTACACTAGCTAAAGATCTCACGTTCAGGTTGCCCTCACTGCTCCACTAAAGCAAGTTTATTTCATTTGGTGGGATTCCCATGTTTTCAGCCAGGCACTGAATCTTCACTGAAGCAGAACTTAGGGCCTGAAGGGCAGAGGGGATATTTCACAAGCAGGGATGCATTTTTTGTTCTGGCAGTGCTCTCAGGTAATGTCACTGGGCAGGCATTCCTCCCCAGAGAACTGGCAATTGCTGTCCTGAAGCTTGTGAGGCCGTAGTACAATTCAGCTGTCATACCTCAGAGTTAACAATTTAGCTGCACAATTCGAGGAGGTTTAAAAACCCAATAGAAGAAATTTTTCACTTCCTAAAGAAGAAATAGCTTAATAACTTGAGGGTTAATAATGGGTTTGCTGTTGGAAAAATATATGAATGAATGTGGCAAAGCCAGAGTTGCATAATTTAGACCAAGGGAAGGGTATCCACAATAATAAAAGAGGGAACTTCTTCAAAAGACATACTAGACCACAAGGATTTCAGTTGTCTTTTTTAGAAAATTGGCCCAAGCAGCAGCTTTTGTGCAGGTTTTCCCACACTGCTGCTTGGCCTTTGTGAGCCTCTGCTCCCTGCAGAAGACGTGTGCCATCTGATGCCCTTTCTCTGGTGGGCCTGATCAGACTCTTCATGCCTTGGCTCTCAAGAGTTGCTTTTCACAACTGTAACACTAAGAGAGAGTTGAGGATCCCTATGTTATTAAAAATGCTAATCTTCAAACTAATTAATTTGCAAAAAAACCCCCAAACTAAATGTGTACAAGCATTGCTGTCTCTACTACCATCAGCACATTCAGTCTCTGGAAACCTACTACTTTGTATGCAGGATAAGTTCTTTTTCTTCACCAGGTCTTCTGAAATGTCCTCACTCATCAGGAAAGTGGTGCTAAAAGTCCATTTTAAACAAATACCACATACTTACACGCTGAGCTACATCCACACCTTTGGTGCATATATTGCATTTGTGTACTCTTACATTAGCCTATTTCTCAGTTGCTTAAAAGCTCATGTAAAAAACTAATTTACGACTAGTAAATACAAGGGGCAGGTATTTACTCTCTTTTCTGTGTGTGAAGAAGGACCAATTGCTTGGGGACAGTCCATGAAACAGATTTAGCTCTACAGTACTGATTCCTCTGTTGGAATATCCACTTACATTCCTCACACTTCCATAGTAAAAGGAGTCAAAGATGGTAGTGAAGATTTCTGTACTTGGCTCTACTTCACTGCTTTGTTTTTATGTTTTGGGTTGTTTTTTTTTATCACTGCTTCACAGTGATTTCTGAATGGCTGAATGTTGTATCTTTTAAAAGTGCATTTTAAAATTATATCTGTGGGCATCTACCAAGACAAATTCTTATATACAAGAATTACTACCGTAGAGTAGTTTCAGAAAATTACCACAACCATTCAAATAGAGCCTTTTTGTACTCATTCACTCATTAAGCCTTTCTAGCTCCTGGACTAGTTTTTACTATCACAATTTACTTACTGAAAAATGTCAGTGAGGCGTGGACCTGAGTCTTCCATTGCCATGTCTTTAACAATAGAAGTTTCTTGACAAAACTCAGGCCTGATTCCTTCAGAGATCCTTATTGCTTCAGCAGACACATTTTGAGTTTTAAATAAACCTTAATATGGGACATTTAAGCCTCAAATATAGCCCCCTTTTTAAAGCCTCAAATACAACAAAAGTTGTTTGCATTTTATTTGACCACACAGAGTCAAGGGTTATAATCATCCCGATTTTATGTATTAGCCTGTAATCCTGTGCCAGGTTTGTAGGTTCTGGTGCTGCCATTCTCAGCATACTCCCCTGCAGCCAGATGCTCTTTGCTCCAGTGGCAGCCCTGACGAACTATTCAAGCTTTCCTCACAGTTCTGTTATTTTAGCTCTTAGAAAGAATGTAACATTGTGAACTGAAACACTTTATTGCACACAGGATGACCTTACTAAATTCTTTTGAACCTTTGCTCTCATGAGGCTCTTAAAAGATTTTTGTATTTCAGATGTTACAAGATGCAAAGGCTTGTGTATTTTTTCTGCGTCTCATCTTTCCTTCTTTGCAGCTTTACTGCTAGCAGCTACTACTTATATTACTATAATGATACATTTTATAATTTTATACTGGTACCATTTTCTATACTCTATTACAACTGGAAACATGTCTCCAATTTCTAGGTGTGCATCTTTTTTAACAAAAAAAAAAAAAACCAAACCAAACAGCATGTCAAACAAACATGTCACAACCTTGACCCTTGAAAATATTTCATCTCCATTTCTGTCAGATGTCAACAGATTGAAAGGATCTTTACTACCTTCCTCCCATTTGATCTCATCTCATCTCTATCTACTGGGTGTTTTGTTTTACTTTAGGCTGTAATCTTCATACTTCAGAACCAATCTTACCTATTTCCTCGAGCTTTCCAGGGAAAAATAAATCAGTAGAACATTCAAAAGAAAATTTTATTTATGAAAATCTGTATTTATGGGTTGAGAAGGAATATTACTGAAATTTTACAGCATCAGCCAAAATAAAAAGATATTTTAATTTGTTTTCATAAGCAATTGTAAGTGATTCCCCTTTCTCTCTAAGTAATGGTACCCTATGTTTTAGGGACCTAGTTAAGCTGGCAAACAGAATTCAGTCTCTGAGAATGGAGTGCTGAATACATTTAATAAGACCTAACGATAACAGGTCATATTAAAAATGGCAAAAGAAGTTCAGTTCAGGTCCCTGAGGCACTCATCTGAGCAGTGAGAGCCCTAGGCGTTGCTTTTTACATGCAAACTTTATGTGCCGAAGCCAGTAGCTGCAGCAGCTCTAATCCAAAAGGGGCAGCTGAAAAACAGCTGCGGTGCCTATTTGCAGCCCTCTGTTTAAAACCAGATTTGCTAAGCTGGAGGATGTGTAGGATTCTTCACGTCCCTGCAGAGGCTCCCTCTGCTCCTCCCAAACCCTCCCTTCTGCACTCGATGAGCCGTTTGCTTGGCAGGCACCAGCAGGTGCACAGAAGGCACCCTGGACAAAGGCAGCCCCAAGACTGATGTAGGATATTCTTCTCAGGTGCAGGAAAACAATCTTGAGCCCCGTGGGTCTACTGACAGGCTGGATATCCTTAGGCAGTCTCCAGTTCCAGGAAAGACTATGCAGGTGCTTCTGGCATGCTGTTGTATTTTCCAGGAATGCCTGCAGGCATTTCCCCACTGCTGTGGCCTGCATCCCACAGAGAGGAAGGTCTTGGGCTGTACAGACCATTTAGACACCAGGGGTTGATGTTTAGCATGGTGGGACGACCTGGCACCTTCCTGCTGGCCAGCTCGGGGTAGCTGCCTCTTCAATGCACAGATTTTTGTATTGAGGTCCTGATGCAGATCATTCTTGCTGTAAACACCAGGTGTCAAATCTGGGAGATTAGATTGTGCACCAAGAACACTGTGTCTAAACTAGGGATGCTTCTGTTCTGCTTTGGATTTGGCCTCTACATTTTATATTGATCTTAGCTCAGGATGCCCAACTTATAGATGGAAATAACTAATTTACACATAATAATTTAATTAGTTGTGTTTCCACATCACACAGACATGTACAAGATGAATATGCCTTCTATTGATGAAGTTCCCTATAATTTTGTAAGTAATGCTGCGATTTACCATATGTTGTTTATACCTAGATGCCTATGACAGCTAAACTTTAGGTTATCAAAGAACCACTGAAAAAAATGAAGTGAGTAAATTAACAGCTCTTCATTGACTTCCTGATTAATTAAAGCTTACTGATACATCTTCCTGCCAATGACTCAAATCCGTTTTTACCAACTGATTAGCTCTGACCTGACTCTTCCACGAGAATAAATCCATCATGCACTTGGACATTATAACTAGATACATAGGATATTAATATTCTTCTGATTGTGTATATAATTTCTAGTAAAAAAAGTAAACTCCAAACTGAATAATAAAATAGCTTTTTAAAAAATGCGGTAAGTAGTATTTTTCCAGCACCAGTGTAATCTGAGTGACAACATCATTCTGTATTTTTTGTACACCTTTTAAAAAATGTTTTTACGAATTGAAGACAGTACCAAAACTGGAACAGATTCAGAGGTGTTACTGATTTTAACACAAATTTCAGTCCCTGGTGAAACTTAATTTTGCTTTATTTTTTTGCATATACAAGAAAAAAAAGAGACAGTATTTGCTGAGTCACGCCACTCCAGAAATTCCAGTGAGGGACATCATGAAAAGAAGATCTAAACCAGCTGTTACAGCTTTGCAACTTATAGCCCAGTAAGCTTCCTGTGGGCATGTAAATTTGGAAATGGGACACTTCTTCACCTCCCTAGCCATGGCTCCCTTTGTCCCCTCTATTCATCCAATATGGGCAGCATTGGCAGAAACTGCAAATGTTATGGAGCACTGGAGGAAGCTCAAGGGACATTAGCAAATCTGCAAGGAGATGCTGTGAGGACAGGAGAGAGCAGAGACCAAGACAGCCATCCCCACATCTCTCAGGGTGAAAGTGCAGGGGGTCTCTTTGGGGGTCAGGGAGGGATTTCCTCCTCCAATCTGCTTTGTGCCCACCACTGCCCCCAAGCTTTTCTTGCAGCGGCACTGAGCTGTGAGCTTCCCAAAGAGAAGGGCAGAAGGATAGAATGACAGAATATCTTGAGCTGGAAGAGAGCCATTAGGATCATCAGGTCCAGCTCCCTGCAGGACTAGATGAAATTAGGAGTTTCACTGAAAGCATTGTCCGGATGCTCCTTGACAGGCTTGATAATCATGACTGCTTCCCTGGGGAGGCTGTTCCAGAGACTAATCCTCCAAGTGAAGAACCTAAAGTTCTTAAAACTCAACCTGAACTTCCCGGTGCAGCTTCATTCCACTTGGTTGTGTCCTGCAGCTCATCCCGAGGGAGAGGAGATCAGCACCTGCACTGCCCCCCATGAGGAAGGCATACCCTGCTGTGAAGTCCCCCCTCAGACTTCTCCAAGCTGAACAAGCCAAATGACCTCGGCCTCTCCTCATTAGTCTTGCCCTTGAGACCTTTCTCCATGTGGGTGAGCCTCCTCTGGTTATACTTCAACAGTTTGATGTCTGATGCCTCTGATGTGGCACCCAAAACTGCACTTGCTCCTGCCGACTTTGATACGGTTGGTAACTCCCCAGGTCTCTAGCCTATATTGACCTCTCTATAAGGCCTCTTTACTCTCAAGGGAGTCCACAGCTCCTCTTCATTTAGTAACGTCAACAAAATTACTTAATGAACATTTGACTTCTCAGTCCAGATCATTTGCAAAAACATTAAAGAGCACCAGCACTAACACTGAGGCATCCACTGGTGACTGTCTACCGACCTGATGTAACTCCACTTGCTCTAACACTTTTAGCCAGACCCATCACCCTGTTTTCTCCCAACATTTTATGGACATGTCTAGACATGTGCAGGACAATTTGTCCAGAAGGCTACGGTGACAGATAGGAGAGAGAGAGTTTTGCTAAATCCAAAACCTCACAGCTACTGTTTTTTTTAAACTAAATGGCTGATCCTCGTAATAAAAGAAAATTAAGTTGCTCATGAGCCTGTGCTGGCTCAAAGCCCAAAGGCTGCCTTGTCTCTCAAGAGTTTTTCAATAACTCCCAGAATTACATTCTGTATAGTTTCACCAGGCATAGAAGTGAGACTGACAGGCTTGTAACTACCAGGATCTTCCTTCTTAACCTTCTTGAAAGTCGGGATTACATTTGACAGTTTTCAATCGACTGTGTGCTATCTAGATTCTAAAGGCTATTGTAAAGTAATGGAGGGAGGTCCCATAAAGAAATTGTCCTGACCTTTTAGTGCTCTGGGATGAGCACCTTCAGAGCCCATAGACCAATGTGCTCCAGCTGGAGCAGGTGACAGCATCTGCTTTGCACGGGAGCAATGATAAATTGTCTGAAAATATTGAAAGTTCTAATTACAGCATTGCAATTCACACAGGTTGTGTTATTGACATGGATGGGAACATTAGACATCTCTCTTCAACGCTGCTGTAAAAGGAATTTCCACTCCTGGTTAACAGCTGTGACTATTCTGCTGTTGCTTCTATTGGAGACTTGGGACAATTCGTGTCACAGGAGCAGCTGAAGACCTTCCACAGGCAAATCCTGAGGCTGAAGATAGGAACAAAGGAGACTCCAGGGTGAGTAGGATGTATTTCTGCTGGCTCTCCATCAGCTCTGAAGGAGATCACAGATTGTGCAGAGGGTGGGTCTCTGAATGTGCAAGCAAAATTAAAAGGTTAAGCCTAATTAAACTCCTTTAACAATAAATGAACGCCCTTATTCCTAGTTCAGGCAATTTAACAAAAACTTGAAAGCCTCCACTTCCATTTGAAAAGGATTAGGGAAAGGCACATTTTGTCCATTCTTCATTCTCTTAAGTTACTCGGATAACAGTTTTCAGGATAACACTGTTTTCTTGCATTATTAATTGACATATATCAAGTTTAGAATGTGTGTTTATACCTCCCTTAATCTGTTTCTTATTAATTGATGTCAAAAGTCACTAAGAATATCTTGAATGTTTATGAACAAAGATTCTAAGGTCCATACTGGTAACTGGAAATAAATTTAACTGTAGCTTCATGGCATATTCTGTTTTGTTACACTTTGTTTTCTGTGTTTTATTGCCTCTATGATACCTCTTCCACTTACACAGAACAGATTTTTCTCTGTTATTGGGACATCTGGGGTAAAACAGATAATTATTTTTCATTCGTATACAATAGTCATTCTTAATACAGTGCCATCCTTAATAGTCTGTGTGCCAAAAAAAGGCAAAATTGATTTTATGATTTTTTTCTTCAAAGGTAAGTTTACTGTGAATTAAAGTACAGTGTGTGTCCTTCCTCACAGATGTCTGAGCATCTAGTCCTTTTCTATTTGCCTGTTTTGATTATGAGACACACTTAAAGTGAATTATTGGATTGCTTTTGTGATGTTGGTACCAGTTCAGATGCACATGTAGCCAAAATAGTTGTTATATAACTCTGAAAATAGTCACTATTATTTCTGCACCATCAGAGCCAAGAACAGGCCCCACCTCATTCCAGCTGATTCCAGTTAATTTTAATTTTTCTGAAAGTATACCTGCATGAGGAAAACCTATAATGAACAAACAGCCTTCAAAGACAGAAAAGATTAGGCAAAAAACTGGATTTATCAAAAGGCAGAGACAATCACAATATTTTATTTCGCTTTCATATTGATTTTTTTCCACTTGAATTAACATAGTTGATATTATCTCATAATCCATAATATGGTTTATTTAATGCAAGTGCTCTCTAAGAGATAGAGTGTCAGGAAGAGACTGCAAATGTAATCTCATACATTGGGGCTAAGAATGATCTTAATCTAATTGGGTCCTAAGTCTCTTCTCCTGTAGCTAAAGAAAAGGCACCATAATATTGCTTTATTTGATTGCAAGGTCTTTGGAATCTTCCTCTATGTTTGTATGCTGTCTAGTGCCATGGAGACTTCCCCTTAGTTAAGGCCTGTGGGTGATGCTGCAATATAGAAAAATGAGAAGGGGAGTGCAATGACATAGGAAGTTTCTATAGACATTCTGCATGCAAAGATAATATTCTCTGTTTCTAGCAAAAAAATAATCCAGGCAGGAATATAGATATTTCCTCAGAAAATTTTAGTGCAGAGAAGTAATCATCCTTATGGCTGATCTTGCTTTAGGAGGGAACTAAAGCATAATTAGGCTGAGAAACTTGCTTTTAGCTGAGGAGACTCCAGGAACATATTTATGGTGTGAGCTTGCCCTTTAGTCTAAAAAGCAATAAACAACCATCATAAGAAATGGCAGAGTCAAGAAGGGTTTAAAGGCTGGAATTTATTAGAACAATGTTTCCTCATACCTAGTACTAAATTTTTGCCCTCTGAATATTCATTTCCTTGTTGGACACAATGAGAATTTCTCTAAAAAAACCCCACCTGTCTCACCCTCTTGTCCTGTTTGGCAGTCCCCTACAGAGACAAACCTCGTTCCTTTGTCTGGAGCAGTGGACACAGGGAAAGATTCAGCTGCGAGGGATAAAGCAAACTGGACCACAGTGTCTTTGTTCAGTTACTTTTAAAAACTGAGTGGATGAACCAGAGTTCTGTGAACAAGGTTCAAGACTTCAAAATAGAATACTTGGAAATATATTTGCCAGCATCGCACTCTTGCTCCTGAGTTTCCTGTGTAGATCTGGCCTGTGCCCAGCCTTAAGAGCCCCCTGGGCCAGAGACTTGAGCCAAGCATGGTGAGACAGGAGAGCAAGGCAGCAAGGCTTCCACTTCCAGAGTCCCTTGACACCAACCAGGGTACCTCTCCTAATGGAGATCCCATGGGAAAAGAAACATTTGAATTCTCTTTCCTCTAAGCCCTCTCAAATAATGTTTGCAGGCAAACCACATCACCAGATTTATTGAAACATCCCTTGCATTTCACAGTCTGCTCCCTCCAGGAGGCCTGAAGGAGTTCTCCAAAATCCACAGTGGGTGTGTGGCAGACTTTGCTTTAAAATTGGATTTGTTTTCACCCACAGACTTGCACTTCAATCCACACAGTAGGAACCCCTCCACTTTATTTCATGTCCTCTGTGGGTTGGACTTATGACAACTGGAAAGAAGTGCCTGAGCATCTTCTCAGGTCGCAAATCACCTTTTGCCCAAACAAATAAATAGTTCAATCATATTTATCACAGGGCCTTGTAAAGAGCAAGAAAGGGACGAATGATTTTCCTCACACAGAGCCCCTCCAAATGCAAAGGCAATCTCACAGCGTAGTCCTCTGACACCTAGTTTACATTTTCATACCATGGGGTAAACATTCTCCTCCTCCCCATGTGTCTTTTGGGCAGGGAGTCGATGCTTGATTTCCTCTTCACAGCCAAGAAAGCTGGCACAGGCAGTGTGAGACAGCGAAGCACAACTCTCTGCGGTTTTGGGAGAGCAAAAAATTGCAGTTGTAGAAATGTTTCTTGGCAGGGAGCTCTGCAGAACATTTAGTTCAACCTCCTGCTCTAAGTAGGACTGTTTCCAGCCCAGGATCTGCTGTAAAGACTAAATAACCACTGAGATCAGGATAGATTCTTCAAAATGTTTTAAGACATCAACAATTTATCATTTTGGGCTACTGAGGCTTTTTCCCCTAAATCACAGATATTTGTTTTAAAAATGCAGTGGAATCAATCAATCATTATTTTGCTACCATGCCTCAGAGAATTTATCAAAAGTTGTTATATGGTAGATTAAATGCTGTTTATTTTCTACATGAACAAACATAGAAGCATGTAGAATCATCTCTAGCAACATCCTATAACCTGAGCACATAATCTCTTTTTATGCCAAACTTCATGCCAGGTTTAGAGATGTGAACAGTGAGAATCACTGTAAACACAAGTCTTCTCAGCCTAATGGAATATGACAGCTAATAATTTTCACTATTCACTTTTTTCTTCCAATAATGCTTTGGTCAGTTAGACGCAATGCCTGTACTTTCAGACCAAAAGACTCAAAGCAGGTTCCACACTGACTGTGAAGTATTTCTTTTCTTGGGGAATTCCCTGAGCATTTCATGAAAATTAATCATTGAAGAATATGAAGTTATTGTAAAGCAACCATAACATAGACCTGAAGTGAGCAGTGCTGGGAATAGGTATCCGGAAAAGGGTTGATATATTAAGACTCAAGTTTATTGTCCATAAATATATATTTTGCTGTCAGTGAGATAGCTGGAATTGTTTGTCAGTCCTCTGCAGCCGTGCTGAGCATGCCTTTTCACCCTTTCCCACCCCAGGAAGCTTGAAGCCAACAGACTGTTTCACAAGTCACCTACTGCTCCTTTGAGAAATCAGGAATAGTGATAGCAGTGGAGGAGCAGGCAGAGTCACACCAGAACTGGCAGGGTCAAGAAGATTGCTCTCTCTCACTGGACAGCTGACCTTCTGAAACCCTATCAGAGAAGGTATGTCCATTAACCACAAGGAAGATAAAGTAGACTTGACTTTTTGGCAGCCATGCAGCTGTGTGTAACTTCAACACGAGTGAAGGAGGCCAGAAGGTGCCTGCATGGATGGATGGATGCAGCACAGACACCCAAGTCTTCAGATACATAAAATGTGTCAAGAGGATTTTTGCTGTTGTAGATCTTAATTTGCAGTGAAGAGTGGGGGCATATTGACTCAGTTACTCTTTCTGGCTGTGTCCACATCACACTGCCTTCTCCCGTGCAAACTTTATTATCACCTGTGAGACAAAACCTCTCTATTCACCTGAGAGGCTTTTGTCTCATTGTTATCCCAGTGTTTCCCTTTGGAAAGCCAAACATATTCAAATGACAACCTGGGCAGATTTAGCTCCATTTAGAATCCAAGGCATCTTTCATAATTGCTAATTTTTTTTGAAAGACAAGCTGTTGTTCCACATGTGGCAGCACCTTTACTTATTGACAAATCCTTATTCAAACCTCTTTTACACTGGTTTTGTACTGTTAACACTGTGCAAGTCAATGAAAGTTCTTCTGCCTCCATTTGGGTGTTTAATTCCACTGTCCCTGAATTCAATGTAGGAGGTCCTGATTTATACTGCAATTACAAGATGTCTCAATAATGATTATAAAATAGTACATTGGCTAATTCATATATGGTAATTTTCAACTTCTAGAAAGCGAAAGAGACAACACAAAATAATTTATGGAAGTACATAAGGGTGAAAACTGTGACGTGATAATTTCTGGGTCTGCAGTCTGCTTATCTGCAGCTTTCTGTGAAATCTGTCTAATCAAGGAATGTTTCTGCACTCAGAAGGAGATAGAACTTCCTTTCATAAACAAGCATGAGAAAGTGTGCAGGAAATAGCACCCAATCAAACTTTATGGCACTTACATAATGCTGAAGCCTACAGTAAGCTGAGTAATAAATTACCAAGCCAAATAATACAAAGCATCATACAAATAAATGACGTCTCTTGCTGGATTCAGAAACGGTAGAATATTAACCATCATTAGTCTCCATATAAAATCGTGCCAAAAAGAACCCTCAAATATCAAGAATAAGAACAAGGAAATTCACAGTCTGGTGTCTGGCATGTAGCCTGTTTATTGAGAGATGCTACAAAACAAAAGCTTGCATGAGTTTGACTACTCTCCTCTTTTGAAGATTTAAATTTCACTCATGGAAAACAGATTAAAAAAAGGAGGAACAGATGTTGCAAGGGGAAACTCTGTAACACTTGCAGTGATATGATTTTCCTAAGCTGAACACACAAGGACTGCACATCTTATGAGCAGGAACATGCAGGACTTTTACAAAGTTGAATTTTTCATTAGGTATGAACCATAAATGCACTGATCCACTGAAAATATTCACTCAACAGGTCCACTTTGTTCCAGATAGACATCTCTAATATTTCTGCCTATTCTTATTGGCCTCCTATCTCCAAACCTTCTACTTTTTCATTACATGAGAGGACAAAGAAAAAGAAGAGGGAAAGAAGAGACACAGCACGTGAGAAGTTTCAAACTGAATGCCAAAACAAAATATGGCATTTTCATTTAAAAGTTTCCTGAAAAAATGCATCCACTCTGTCATTCTACCCTACTTCTAAAATTAATTTCCTTTCAAAACTTTTAGAAAGTCCTTTGACACATTCATCATAGTGCATGTGTTTTGAACAACTTTAGATTCCATCTGTACCCACACTGAATAGTGAAATAACAAAAATAAAATTAGAAGTTAAATCCCAAGGGTATGAACCATGAGATATCCTGACCACAGGAAATGACATCCCTTTGTTAATTAAATTTGGGATTGAACTATAATACATTTTAAATAGGAAATATGGAGCTGAAGAAAAAGGCAAGAACAGACTTTCAGGATTTACACAGTGCCAAAATTTAGTTCTCACTTTCTTCTTCGTCCAGACAAGAAGAAAATCAAAGCACACAGCTGCTACAACCTTCACCATTTTACACAGAGCCTGTGGCAAGTTATATTTGCATTTTTCTTCTGTTAGCCATTTCTACAACAATGTTCTACAAAGGAGAAGTTCTTATAAAGCTAAGAGAGAAGTGCTTGTTGTAACATTAACAAGTAAATTAACTTAAAATTACATTTCAATGTCATTGGAAATAAGACACTGTCTGTCCCTGGAATTTGTGAAATACAAATTGAATGTTGGGGTTTGAATTCATAAAAAAATTGAATAGCATTCATATCCAGTTTCAGTCTGAGGGAATTTTAGTTGCTTGTTATCTGAAATTTTTGATTCACTAATTTCTTATTTTGCCTCTAACTTTAATAATGTTTCAACTAAAAAATTATAAAAACTGTTGTGGGCATATGCTTCGCCATTGTGAAATGTTCTGATGTGGCTCTGTATCACCTACAGGACATACTAAAATATTTATAATAATAATTAAATGAGGTAAATCCCTTTTCCTATCTGGTCCTCTGGCTAGCTCTGGACCAGAGAGGGATGGGAAATGCTCACAGAGAAAGGCAGAAAACCAAAGGAGGCTCTTTTCTCTCATGGGAAGCAGACCCACAGTTTATTCTGCAGCGGACACGGCGAGACGAGAGGGAAGATGGCGGCGCTTTTAAACCCGGGAAAGGGGCGGGGACGAACAGACGGCGACCAATGGGACGTGGCCGAGGGGGAGGGGCTAAGGGAGGGCTGAACCACGCCACAGATTGGGTGGGGGGAGAATGGGATGAACCATTCCTTGCAAACATAAAACCATTTCTTAGCGCAATACAACAATTAAAGAAGCCCGGAAAGTGACGTGAACACTGGCCTATGTTTCTTGTGCTATTTAATCACTTCCAAGACTTCTGAGGTGGCCTTGTCCTGGACGGCTTTGTCGCTGTTATAAGTACATGACATGTTATTGGCTTTTTGCAAATATTGGGATAAATGCTATATGTATAATATTAAAATAGCTTTTCTGTAAGAATGCAGTCTTTTTTCTTTTCTTCATTCTCTTCTAATAGCAAAAATTAGACATAAGGTTTTTTTAAATAGTATGCTTAAACTACCCGCTTAGTTAAGATAACAGCCTGTGAATGTGTGATAAGAACCCTGCAGCTAACACAATTATCAACACTCACCAGCTGCAAAAGGCCAAGACCACCACCCAAATTAAAAAGTAATTAAGAAAAGATTAAAACCACAAGCCAAAAAACACACATGCTCCAAAAAAAACAAACCCAAAAAGTAGCCATGCTAAACAATTCCCCCAAAAATTTGACTATGCATAAAAAAACTATAAATATGCAACAGGTTAATGTATTGTAAAACATATTTTAAAAGCATTCCCGAAGCAGCTGTGTGCTCTTGGCAGCATGCCAAGCACCCAGCCGTTTTAACACTTTGTTTGTCTCCTGTTGTCTTTTTATTAAACCTTTTAAATTTTACCAAAACAGTGAACCGTGTTTTTCACATCTCCAAGGAGATCCTAGGTAAAATCCAAAGAAACAGACAAGATGGACACCACGATGGAAATGCACTTTGGCCATGATGTTATTGTGCAGAGAGTAAGGGCCAGAAATTGATTCTTGGTGGTGGCTTCAGTAGAAGATAAAGAAACCTGAGAGGAGAAAGGACTCTACAGGTAAAACTTTCTGGAGACCTGTCTGCAGCTTGCTTAATGATCACCCATGTCTTCTGTCAGGGCTGTGTGATTTCTTTTATGCCTAAAACAAGTGCCATTCCTTCTCCTTCTCTTCTTAGTCAGCTGCAAAGTTTGGAAGGCTGACTCTGCTCTGTGATGATGGGTGCTGTGACAGGTTAAATTCAAGGTATGCTTCTGGCTATGAGTGCACATGGCACTCTTAAGTTCTTCTTAGTTAAACACAGTGGGAAAAGCATGTAGACCATTTCAGACTAATGCATTCAATTCAAGAACTTAATTACTAGAGTTGTCTTTGGACTGTGGTGTTTAAATGGCTCCTCAAAACTATCAGAAATCCTTCAGATTTACATTAGATGAGCCCTGTAGGTTGACTGATTTATTGTTCTTGTGGGTTTTTCCAATTTACACCTAAACCACTAAGGTAATTATCTCAAGAGCAGAAACACTTGTAAAAGACACTGCTCTCACGGCATATGGAGAGGCAAATCACTGTCTTGAATGATTACCAGCCAAAAAAACAAAAACAAAAACAAAAACCAAAAAAAACACCCCATGGAGTATGTCCTTATAGAGAAAAACAGCTTTCAATTCCGTTTTAATGGATAATGTTACAAGGTAAAATAAAAGAAGTAATTTCACTGTGTGACAGCAGGATTTTTATGCTCCTAAAACATATGTACAAATAAACTTGTCACATTCTGTTGACCTCTTCCCTCTTTCCATCAGTACAAGGGATGATGTCTCTTTATCAGAACCAGAAATGTGCTGGGTGGAAATGTGAAACTGATTGAAAACCGTCCAGGTTTCAATTCAAAAGTCAGGCAAAATTTCCAAGTCTTTCTTGGTTTCAGATTTACTGTGTAAAATCAGTAAGTTTCATGTGCTGGTTGTCAAAAAGTTGTGTATTATTTTATATGTCTTAAAAACAATGTTCTCTTTGAAGCTTTCTAAGAAGTGATTATTCACTGTAAACAAAAAAGAACTGCACATCTGAGGCAATCTCAACCAAATTTCAGTTCTTATCAAACTTGAGAGAAAGCAAGACTCATTTTTAAAGTGAAAACTTCATGATTTTTGAATGTGTGATACCTTGAATTCTTTGAATGCATAGAATTTCAGTTCATATTAATATTGCATTTGTTAATGTCTATGTAAATTGGGAAGTTAATTGATTAAGAAAAATTTCACAAAGATAAAAGATTATCTGTTACTATCTTTAGGATTTAGTACTCAAAGTTTACAGAGTGCTGAAGGGAACAGGCAATGAAAAATATGAAATCTTAATATTAGAGAAAAGGACAGAGAGACATTAACAGTGGTGGTTCTTCACCTAAGCCAACTATCTACATGCACAGAGTGAGTCACCAGAGCTGTTCAGACTCCTGACAGTCTCTTGGGCATGGTAGTCAGCTGTGTTCAGTATTTCATTGACTCAAACATATCAGTTCACTGCTTTACATGCTTTCATATTTTGTCAAGTTTCCCTTTTCCAATATTCCTTTTTTTCCCTGATGGTCAGTTTGGGAATTACTATTGTGTGGTGTTCACACACTGAGATAGCACTTAGTCACCTCTGTCTTGGCATTCTTATAAGTATGTGAACCTAGTTTCTGGGAATACAGTCATCTTGCTTAGCTGTTCAGATACTGTGGAAAGCACGCTGACTGGTTAAAATATGAGTTTATTTTATTATATTTTTTTTTTAGTTTTGTTTTTTTTACTTAATCTTTATTTTCACAAGGTAATGTATTTGCTCCTACTTGTGCAACACAGACAAGTTCAGATGTCAGTGGAATTGTGCCCTGGATTGGCAAGTATTTGTATGTAAATCAGTTAAGTGCAGAAAGCTAGGAGTTTACTTATTTCTAATATTTAGGATGTAATATGCACTTTAAAAAACTGCTAACACCACCACCAAAAAACTAATTTGAGCTAATCCCATGGGTGGAAGATGGAGGAGTGGAGGATGCCAGTTGTGTCCACAACTGCCTGAGCAGTCAGACACCAGACAGAGCCACATGGCAGGAACCATATCTGCCACTGCTGATGACATTTAAGTCCCTAAAGCTATAAGATATAGGTATAGAGTTGGACGGACTGAGAATTTTGTTTCTTTCTCAAGTTCCAGTTACAGAAAGGAATTAATTACATGGAAATGGTCTGGTGAGCACACGCAAATAAACGTTGGCTTTGAAGAATGAGATAGCAACACATCACTGTCCCAGAAATTCAGCAGATAGTCCCACTGCTGAGCTCTGTCGTGCATATATAAATTTAGGTTTCTGCTGGGATCAGTGCTGTCTGACATCCAGACAAATTCAGAGACCCAAGGGCAATATGTGTAAGAAGAATAATCCTCATAAGGGAAAGGGTTGTTTGGAAGGAGAAAAATAAAATTGTGGTTTATCATCAGAAAGTAGAAAAGTCAACCAAAAAAGAAACTGAAAGAAAATTGTTTTCTGGATTCAAGGGAACTAACTAATTAAAGCAAAGCAGCTGGCTGATCTGAGACTACACAGTGGAGTTTAATAACCTCTTAACATCCCAGAAGGGGAGCATGTGATTGACAGAGGCACTCAGAGTAGGAAGCTGATGCTCAGTATATTCACAAACAGGATCAGTGATCTTAACCAGGATTAAGAGTCCTGTAGCTTGTTCTGATAGTGGCATTTATTTAGCCAATTTCCTCTTACTCCCTTCTGGACTTGGAATTTCCAGCTAAAATTCGTAATAGGAGATATTTTGGCATTTCTTCAAACAAAGCAGATATTTGCAGATGTATGTGAAGCATTCTGTGACATATGAAGCCAACATCTGTAAACATAACTGCATTGAGCATGGTGGGAATTCAATCTGCTTACTCAGAGGTCGGACACGACTCAGAGAAAAGCTGGGACTCGCCCAGAATCGTGGTGAAGAGTCAAAGTCAGAGTTCCCAGCACCTGAGTCATGTACTTAGCTGAGTCATCAGCACTGCTGTCAGTGCATGGCTTCATCCACAATGCATCATGCCCTCTTCCTTTCACTCTCTCTTGGTTTGCTTCTAATTTAAAGTGAGCAATTCTAACGTTTATCCTGGTTTCATATTTATGTGTGCACATCTCTCAGCCAAGTTGGTTGTCTCTTTTTTCTTCTCTTTTCCCACCAGTCTGTCCCATCCAAGTTTTGTGCCATTGACTCAGACCTTTCCCCCAGGAGCTGTAAGAAGCATGGACTTGGAGCACATCTCCCTTATTATCCATTACCAACCCTTCACTCATTCTGCCCAGGAGGTTGAGGACAGCAGGACAACTCCAGGCCCCTGTCCATGGAGGAACCATGCTTTTCACTGATTAAAACAAATAAAAACTTTCCCAAATCATAAGCATTACATTGTTTTTTGTGGTCAGGACAATAACCACTGTGTTTTCAGACAGTGGTTATTTTCATTAGTAAATCAGCACAAAGTATAGCTAGCTTAATCATTGTTGTTTCACCTAGCCCTTGTCCCCACACAAAACTCAGGTTTACCTATAAAAAGGAAAATGTGTCTCTGCAGCTAAACTCAATCTTGTGATGCCATGGATAAGAAAGAAAAGAATAATGACATAAAAATTCTATCTTTCAAAAATAATCTTGTGATCTGTAAGCCATCTTGTGACTTGGGAGATGTGTTGCCATAGCTGTGTTATGGCTGACAGAATATCAATGACAACTCACCTACATTAGTTAGGGACTGGATCATATTCAGTGGCAGCCACTTACTCTGTATTTTAGCATCAAATACAGCAAGGAAGGTAACAGTGATAGCAAGAACTTTATTGACACCTGACGTTCTCTCTTCTCTTTTTTTTTCTTACTTTTATTTTTCATTGTTTGAAATTTTTTGAGTGTCATAGCTTGTCTTGAGGTAACATCTGTTCAAAGTTGCTGTGACTAACTCATTTTTTTAATAACACCCCACCATTGTCGGTTTAGAAAAAATATAATAAACATGTTTCACAAACAGTCTTCTGCTTTTTTTTGTTCCAAAGAATTACAAAGGATAATTTAACAGAGGTATGAAGTACTTAATATTCTCCGTTTAAGTTTCATGCAACGAGGACTTCATTTACCTGCAGTAATTGTTACTCATCACTTATACTCATGGTCACAATATTAAAAAACTATCAACAGGTCAGACAATATTGTAATGTAACTACAGTTCCTGGTCCTTCATGAGAAAATCTCAAGGTTTTGACTAGTTTTTACTGACTAACACTTAAATCAAGGATGTTTGTGTCTCTGTGTGGACATGCCCTAAACAAATGGACATGCCTCTTAATGGGCAAAGAGCAAATACGGCTTTACAGAAGGAGAAAGAAAAACAAGCAGCCTCTCATGTTGCTCAGATAATCTTTGGGAAAATTACAAGAAAAGGTATTTAACATATTGTAGTTCTTGTAAATGAGTCTTTGACACCACTACCTGCTGAATCAGGATTATCCTTACGTATGAAGCAAGCACAACAATCATCAAAGCTTCCTCATCTCTGTCTGTGGTACCATTAACCTGTGGAATTTTTTATTTATAATTAAAAGTCCTAATGTTCTCACATGAACAGCAATTTACTGGATGGAGCAATTTACATTCTCAGCGGTCATAAAGGCTTTGTCCAGTTAAGCAAAAGAAATAAACAGGTGGGGTAGCTTTTAAGTACCATGACCAGCAGGTCTGTGAAGTGCCTAGCTGCTGCCAGGCATAGGCAGAGCTGGAAGACTTGGAAACATGATCCCTGCACACTGAGCCAGGTCCTGCCAGGACTGGCACCAGGAACCAACTGAGCACAGGACTTTGTCCAGTGCCACTCCTGCCCTTAGCCTGAGACATTTGACAGAGGCTGCACCTTCAGCCACGCTGGGACTGCAGCCTCAAATCCTCTTGTGAAGGCTTGTGCTATTTTCCTTTCACATGACTTAATGGAATGTGCTATTGCGTTGGTGGACAGTCAGATATAGCCTTTGCTTCATGTTATAG